>NC_083335.1:14789632-15090882 GCF_963455315.2 Globicephala melas | reverse complement strand
GCCTTCTCTTGGGTTAGTATTTCTTTGTGCTGATGTTATTTCCTCTATTTTCTTCTTAGCTTTACCTCTTTCTGTTAATTTTTAGCAGTTGCTCTAGGGTTATCAATATGCATCCTTAACTTAAAAAGTCTATTGAGAGTCATTATTGTCTCTCTCAGCCTTCATGCCAAAAACATCAAACTTCCAACTTTCCCCTTCTCACCTTACGTGCCACACTTCACAAATCTAATAACCTTACAATGCAATAATTCCATATACCTGCCCTCGTGTTCTTTGTGCAATGGTCATATCTTTCACTTCTACAACTCTTATAAACCCCAGCTCACAGTTTCTACTATTTGTTTCTTTATAGAGTCATCTTTTAAGTAAATAAGAAGAAAGAATAGTCTTTATGCTTTACTCACTTACTTGCCATTTCCAGTGCTCTTCATACCTTCTTGTATATCCAGAAAACAATGATGCTATTTTGATTAATAAATTAATAACTGATTAATTTTTAAAATCCCACCATTGGGTATACGGTTCAAACAAAGACCATACTTTGGAAGTTTTAATCCATCTCAGTAGAACTGTGAAAGGACCTGCTTTAAGTCAGGGCCATCCAGAAACCACAGAGAAGGGAAAAAAAGCGATTTTGATTTTGAAACAGTTACTGTTTTAAAAATAAATAGCTGTTAAGATTACTAATAAAAGTCTGTGTAACAATTGTAATAAGAATTGCCATTTATTGACTACCTACCCCGTGTTGTTGGAAGTGGACCCTCAGTGGGAACTGAAGTTCAGAGAGGTTAAGAACGTTGCTCGGACTCCATGGGTATGGAGGAAGTGGAGGTGAGCACAGAAATCTAATTCTGACTGTAGACACATGTTGATTTTCATAAGCAATAGCCTGGAAATGTGTATGACACACAAAGCTAAGGAAAAAAATGTCATGGTCATTAGGATAAAAAAAATACTATGCACTTACGACTGTGTTTGGATATGTCCTAGTTTTCCCTAATTTCCACATTTTTTAAAATGAATTTTTATTGGTGTATAGTTGTTTTACAATGTTATTAGTTTCTGCTGTACAGCAAAGTGAATCAGTTATACGTATACATATATCCCCTCTTTTTGGATTTCCTTCCCATTTACATCACACAGCACATTAAGTAGAGTTAAGTAGAGTTCCCTGTGCTATACAGCAGGGGTCCCTAACTCTGGGGCCCGAGGACTGGCAGGAACGTGTCCTGTTAGAAACCAGGCTGCACAGCAGGAGGTGAGCGGCCCAGCAGGAGGTGGGCAGCGGGAGTGGGGGGGAGCGAGCGAAGTTTCATCTGTATTTGCAGCTGCTTCCCGTCGCTCACATTACCACCTGAGCTCCACCTCCCTTCAGCATTATGGTGAGTTGTATAATTATTTCATTATATATTGCAATGTAATAATAATAGAAATAAAGTGCACGATAAATGTAATGTGCTTGCAGGGAGATCAGCTCGGTGCTTTGTGACCACCTAGAGGGGTGGGATAGGGAAGGTGGGAGGGAGATGCAAGAGGGAGGGGATACAGGGATATATGTATATGTATAGCTGATTCACTTTGTTATAAAGCAGAAAGTAACACACCATTGTAAAGCAATTGTACTCCAATAAAGATGTTTAAAAAAATGTAATGTTCTTGAATCAGCCTGAAACCATTCCCCCCGCCCCCATCCCCCCCCCACCACCACCCCCGCCCCGGTCCATGGAAAAATTGTCTTCCACGAAACCGGTCCCTGGTGCCAAAAAGGTTGGGGACCACTGCTATACGGTATGTTCTCATTAGTTATCTATTTTATACATAGTATCAATAGTGTATATGTGTCAATCCCAATCTCCCAATTCCTCCCACCCCATCCCCCCTAATTTCCACATTTTAAAAAATCAGCATTAAAAACCATAGGAGCACAGATTGAGGTTTTCTTCTTGATGTAATCAGAATGATTGAAAAATAATTGAAAAGAGGAAAAAAGTCACAGAGCACTAGCTTCATTTAAAAATTA
The DNA here is from genome assembly GCF_963455315.2 of Globicephala melas. NCBI lineage: Eukaryota > Metazoa > Chordata > Mammalia > Artiodactyla > Delphinidae > Globicephala > Globicephala melas. The sequence goes on along the minus strand of NC_083335.1, from coordinate 15,088,862 downwards.
TTTTCTTCTTCCTCTATTTTAGCTACAATAAAAAGTTTCATTTTTCCTGATTATATACATTTAGATATATACATAAAAGTTCAAAAACCAAACAAACAACCTGATTTAAAAATGGGCAAAGGACTTGAATAGACATTTCTCCAAAGAAGATATACAAATAGCTAATAAGCAGATGAAAAGATGCTCAACATCACTAATCATTAGGGAAATGCAAATCAAAACCACAATGTGATGCTACTTCATACCCATGAGGATGGCCATTATCAAGAAAACAGACAATAATAAGTGTTGACAAGGATGTGGAAAGATTGGAACCCTTGTGCATTGTTGGTGGGAATGTAAAATGTTGGAGTCACTGTGTAAAGCAGTATGGCAGTTCTTCAAAAAAGTTAACAGAATATCCAGTAAACAGCAATTCCACTTCTGAATATATACCCAAAAGAATTGAAAGCAGACACAAACAGATATTTGTATACCCATGTTCATAGAAGCCTTATTCACAATAGCCAAAATGTAAAAGCAAACCCAAGTGTACTAATTTGCTAGGGCTGCCATAACAAAATACTACAGACTGGGTAACTTAAATAACAGAAATTAATTTTCTCCGTTTTGGAGGCTGGAAGTCTAAGATCAAGCTGCCAACAGGGTTGGTTTCTCCTGAGACCTCTCTCCTTGGCTTATAGATGGCCGCCTTCTTGCTGTGTCCTCACATAGCCTTTTTGCATTCTTGGTATCTTGGACTAGGGCCCCATCCTTATGACTTTATTAACTTCATTACCACTTCCAAGCCCTATCTCAAATACGGTCACATTAGGGGTTATGGATTTTGGGGGGACACAATTCAGTCCATGGCACCAAATGTCCATCAATGGATAAATGGATAAACAAAAGGTTATATATACATGCAATGGAATATTATTCAGCCTTAAAAAGGAAATACTGACACATGCTACATGGATGAACCTTGCAGACATTATGCTAACAGAAATAAGCGAATCTCAAAAGGACAAATACTGTACGATTCCACTTATATGAACTATCTAGAGGAGTCAAATTCATAGAGACAGAAAGTAAAATGCTGGCTGCCAGGGGCTGGGGGGAGGAGAGACTGGGGAATTATTGTTTAATGGGTACAGAGTTTCAGTTTTGGAAGATGAAAAAGTCCTGGAGATGGATGGTGATGGTTGCACGACAATGTGAATGTGCTTCATGCCACTGAATTCTACACTTAAACATGGTTATCATGGTACATTTTAGGTTGTGTATATACTACCACAATAAAAAAAAGTGCAAGAACTTCCCTGAGGTAATAATCATTAAAACTTGGGGAACTCATCTTTTCATGCATCTTTCTCTACACTTATGTATATACATATTATGTGTTTTTTGTCCTTGTAGAAATCCTATTAAGTTCAAAATATTATCGTAAGAGATTTCAGATGTATAGAGAATCATAATGCAGCTGCCCATGTACCCACCACTCAGTTTTAATAAATTTTAGTATTTTCCCATTCTTGCTTGAGACCTTTTATAAAATTCTTTTATCATGTAATATTCGGTACCTACAATATTATGTGTGTAATGTGCATATAAAATTAAAATGCACACTTGAGAACCCACTACAATACCCAATCTCAGAACTAGGTCCTGTGGATACCTTTGAATCCACCTGTGTCCATCCCCATGTCATCCCCCCATCCCCCTACCTCTTCCTACCTGCATCTACCCCCCACCACCCACCCCCAAGAAACACTATCCTGACTTTTGTATTTGTTATTCCCTGCTTAAACAGCTTGTCACATATGTATACAGCTCTATTCTGGCCACCTCTTGCTGCCTGAAAAACTATCTCAGAATTCAGTGACTTAAAGCAGCAAGCATTTAATTGTATCTCATGATTCTATGGGTCAGGAATTCAGGCAGGGTTCAGCTAGGAGATTCTTTATTTCACAGAGCAGATGGGCTGGGCTGGAAGGTCCACATGGGCTCCGCATAAGTTTGGAGCCTTGGTGGGGATGGATGGGTAGAAGGCTGGGTTCAGCTGGGACTGTTTACTGGAGTCTAGCCTCCTGAATGACTGACTCTGGGTAGTCAGACTTCTCCTAGGGTAGCTCAGGACTTTCAGTGTTCCAAGCAAGCCAAACAAAGCTATAAGACTTCTTATGACTTTGTGTAGAAGTCTGGAATGTCACTTCTGCTGTAGTCTACTGCTCAAGCAAGTCTCCAAGGCCAGCCCAGATTCAAGGGGAGGGGAATTTTCTCTGCCTCTTAATAGAAGGATTAGAAAAGAATTTTTGGCCATCTTTATTTTATCACAACAGCCCCTAAACAGTATGTTTTTAGTATTTTTAATGCCAGGTGGTGGCAGGGGCCCTGTACATGTGGAGCATTCCACAGCAAATGTCACCTTCTCAATTAGGCTTATCCTGATACCTTGTTTTACCTCCTTTCTTTTTTTTGCCTTGATTTATTTTATTTTTTATACAGCAGGTTCTTATTAGTTATCTATTTTGTACATATGAGTGTATATATGTCAATCCCAGTCTCCCTTTTATTATGGAAATTTTCAAACGTATAAAAAGGTACAGTAGGATCATGAACTCCACACAGACCGATCATCCAGCTTCAGTGATGATGCGCTCATGGCCAATCTTGCTGCCACACCCCACCTATTTCCCCCGACTCCAATCAAGCCATTCCCATCCATGAATAACTGAATATGTATTTCTAAAAGACAGGACTCTTTAAAACACATAACCACAATATATTATTCCATATTTTAAAAACCACAACAATTCCTTGATATCAATGTATATTCAAGTCTGTTCCAATTTCCAATTGTCTCATAAGTGTCATAAAATGTGTGTGTATTTTAAAGTTTGTTTACTTGAATTGGGATCCAAATAAGGTCCATACATCACTATTGATTGATATATATATATATTTTTTTAACAGTCTTTTTCTTTTTTCTTGGCTGCGCTGCACAGCTTGCGGGATCTTAGTTCTCCGACCAGAGATCGAACCCAAGCCCTTGGCAGTGAAAGCGCCGAGTCCTAACCACTTGACCACCAGGGAATCCCTGGTTGATATTTCTTTTTTTTATATAAATTTATTTATTTTATTTATTTTTGGCTGAATTGGGTCTTCGTTGCTGCGCGTGTGCTTTCTCTAGTTGTGGCGAGTGGGGGCTACTCTTTGCTGCAGTGTGTGGGCTTCTCACTGCAGTGGCTTCTCTTGTTGCAGAGCACGGGCTCTAGGCTCTCTAGTTGTGGTGTGTGGGCTCCGTAGTTGTGGCACACGGGCTTAGTTGCTCCGCGGCATGTGGGATCTTCCTGGACCAAGGATCGAACCCGTGTCCCCTGCGTTGGCAGGCAGATTCTTAACCACTGCGCCACCAGGGAAGTCTCCCTGATTAATATTTCTTTAAGTCTCTTTATCTATAGATTTCTCCTTCATGTCTTTTTTCCTTGCAACGTATTTGTTAAAGAAACCAGGTTGTTTATCCTGTAGACAAACAACTGATAGCATCTTAGACTGAATGAAATACAGGAATATTTTTGGCTTGTCAAACCTAGAAACTTTTCCACGTTCTCCAATTTTTCACTTAACAAGCACAATACTCCACTTTCTTGGCACTTGAGACCACAGAGGTTTTGGTTGCCTCCCCAGCACCAATTTCAGACTTCTTCCTGTTTCATTGAATCTTGATCTTGTTCAACATATTCCAAGGGAAATGAACTATAATCTTAGCTCTAAAAGTGGGCTTGATTGGGCAAAAGGCAATCCCACCCCCAATTTCCAGTTACCGGTTAAGAAATGGGACATTTGAGCCCATTCTGGCTAGTGAGACTTGAGAGATTTTTCACAGCTTTTAAGAGAGTTGCACAGAAAGCCTTTCTTGAGGAAGCCTGCACTCAGATGACTGTTGGCAGCCCCTCTCCTGACCACAAGAAGGCCCGGACTTAGGATGAAGCTGGCACTACGGACAGCAGAGTAGACCAGTGGAAACCCCATGGGTTCTTGGCATCCTAGTGGAGCAGTGGATCAAACTGGTCAGGCCTGAGCTACCTCTGGACTTCCCAGTTATGTAGCCAATAAACCTTATTGTTTAAGCCAGTTTGATCTAGGCAATATGACTGGAAGCCTAGAACATGCTAACTGATACAAAAGCCATTAAGATGACTCCAGTCTGGCTTCCTCTCTGCTGCAACCAAAATAGACTACTCACCATTTCCCACACTCCCCTGCAATTTTTTTCCCTACGCCTCTACCCAAGTAGACCTTTTGTCTGAAACCTTTTCCCCCAGCCTTCTTTCCTCTATATCTACCTGTCCAAAGCTTTCTCATTCTCCCAAGCCCCATTTCAAATATCGCTTCTCCCTGAAGCTTCCCCCAGAATGCCCTCCTGCCTCCCCCTCCCCGTTCTGAGTTTCCTCTTTGAATTTCCTCACATCAGGTGTGCCCCCTCTTCTAGCACTGAACAAAGACTTGCCTTGCATTAGAATTGCTTGTATACTTGATCCCTCTCCCCTACTAGACTTTAAGCCCCTCAAGGCGGGGGGACAATTTGCATTCACCTCTATCCCCAAAGCACCTAGCACAGAGCCTGAGACACAGGAAGGCCCCATAATAATCTACACTAAGTCCCCTACATACGAACCTTCAAGTTGCAAACTTTCAAAGATGCGAACATGCATTCGCATGTCCAATCACGTAAGTTATTTCACGTGTCTGGTGTACACTGTCACGCGCATGCATCCTCTACAAGTGGTTGTGATTTTGCGTACTTTACTGTACACTACTGTATAGAGTACGGTAGTACAGTGTCTTTATTTCAAGCCCAGGATGTCTGGAAGCAAGGATAAAAGCAGCGGTGATGTAGCTGGTACTGCTAAGAGGCGCCAGCTGCTGTACTGAACTACTGTACTTTTCAAGGTACTGTAAGATTTAAAATGTTTTTTAAATTTTTTGTTTGTTTTTTATGTATTATTTGCATGAAAAGCATTATAAACCTATTACAGTACAGTACCATATAGCCGATTGTGTTAGTTGGGTACCTAGGCTAACTCTGTTGGACTTGGGAACAAATTGGACTTACGAACGTGCTCTTGGAACAGAACTTATTTGTATGTAGGGGACTTACTGTACTGAGTTGAACAGCAACAATGCGGAATGTGGTTGCTCCTTTAACCTATGTGACCCCAGACAGTTGTTATCTATGAAGGCTTAGTGACCTTTTAAAGAAATTGTTGTGTCTCCAAATTTACAAGTAACGTATGTAAACACATTTTGAAAAAGGGGAGGGCAGATTCAACTGAAGGCAGCATCTTCCCCTAAGTTCCAACCAAAGGCCAGGTGGCCCCTTGTGGACCTTGTTTAACCACACCTGACCAACTAGAGCAAGGGTTGCAATCATTAACGGAATGTCTTCAGAAAGGCGACTTCGGAAGTGATGAGCTTCAGGAAGACCCACACTGAGGAGGGACCAGACAATTTTAAGAAAGGGGTGGTTTGGAGACCTCCCTGGTGGTCCAGTGATTAAGACTCCACACTTCCAATGCAGGGGGTGCAGGTTCGATCCCTGGTCAGGGAGGTAAGATCCCACAAGCTGTGTGGCAGGGAGGGAGGGAGGGAGGAAGGAAGGGAGGGAGGGAAGGAGGGAGGGAGGGAGGGAGGGAGGGAGGGAGGGAGGAAGGAAGGAAGGAAGGAAGGAAGGAAGGAAGGAAGGAAGGAAGGAAGGAAGGAAGGGGTGGTCTGGACACCAGCCCTGGTGTCAGACAGATCCCTGTTTCATACTGGTTATGTTCCAGATAAGTCACCTTGGACAAGTTCCTTCCACTCTCTGGGGGCTCAGCTCCCTCATCTAAGAAAATGGGGGGAATAAGAGTACCTACTACCTCAGGGGGAATGAAGCAATGCGTGAAAAGTGCCTACATGTAGTAAGCGCTCGGTAAACATGCAACTGCCATTAACAACAAGGAGGATGACCCTCACAGGGTGGGAGGGAAAAGCAGTGGAAAGTAGGGGTAACGGGGACAGGACAGCAGGAATGAGGAGGGAACAATCTCTCTCTGAGCAGACTTTTTTGTATAGCTCTGACTCTCATTATGTTTCGCCATAATAAGTAATTACAACCAGGATATGGGAGCCAGGGGCCTACATGAAATATAAACACTAACAAATGAATCAAATTGCTTTACAGGTGAATAACACAAAGTAATTTTGGAAAACAGCATTTTGATTGGCTACTGTAAGGCTTACGACAAAGATCTGTCCACAAATACTGGACTCTAGTTAATAAATCTGTTACAGACATATGTAACTACTTTATGATACTAGGGTCAAACAAACTAGTGAATCAAGCCACATTCTCACTGTCAAAGAAAAAATGTTTAAGAATAAGGAAAAGGGGAAGGCTAGGGGATTCCTGTGGTGGGGATGAGAATGGAGACAATAGCCTTATGGAAATAAACATACGGATGTCTCCACTCTCATCCATACCACAGGATTCATTCTAGCCCAGATACAGAAGTAGATATAGATGTGTGTGTACACGGGTTAGTATGCATGCTTATATTTCCTAGCTCTGTCCACTGGGAGGACCTAGAAGCAAAGACACACCAACAGTCATAAGCACACCTAGCACTCAGATCTTTGTTTCTAACACCATTGTCCAATAAAGGAATCCTTGAAGTAATGGCTGATTCCAGAGCGGGGCAGGGCAAACCCAAGGTGAACCCGTAATGTCCTATGGTGCCAGGAAATAGGAAAGTGCTTGAAAAGGGGTGGGGCTAATGGGAAGATGCATGGCAAATGTTCTGGGGGAAACATGTGCAATATAAATGAACCTGAGATTTATGTTCAAAGCTCTCAAATACTGTCATAATGAAAGAAAAAAAAATGTTAGGAAAAGAAGTTCTACTGAAAAGCTACCAAGTTTGAAAGTCACTTCAGTCATGAATCATAACGGGGAAGCTCATTATGAAGCACACTCATGCTGTATAAAGAGAAAACTTGAAACTTAATTTGGCAGTTTTTATCGGTAATGCTTGAAGTTACAAATAATAATGAAAAAACAATTAAAAAATCATTACTCTTTCAAGTGAAGTATCTATAAAATTCACATTTAAAAATGGCAAAGAGCACACACAACCCTTCATGCCAGAAAGTTATTTTGTCTGAAGCTGCCCACAGGATCATAAAATACGCCGGCAGAAAAACTTGAAGATCACATTAGAGGAACTCTGTAATCATCTTTGAAAATGCTTCCCAGTGCCAGAGGAAGTCAGTTTACATTCTTAAAGATCAGTTATGACCTCGAAAAAGCTCTTTAATGTACAAGTCATTTGGAATTATTACCTTCAATGAGCTTAATATTTTCCTCTATGCTACCGGTGTATTAGTTTCCACATAAGAGGTGGGCGCCAAGGTTAAGTGCCAAAGAACTAAGAGCCAGGTTCTGGAATAAGATTGCCTGGGTTCGAATTCCTCATCTGCCACTTCTAGCTGTGTGATCCTGGGCAAATTATGCAACCTCTCCAGGCTTGCATTTCTTCATATGTAAAATTCGGATGATTAAAAAAATCCACTTCACCTCATAGGGGTTATCATAAGGATTCAGAAGTGCTTAGTATGGTTCCATTGCATATGGTGATAATTCAATTAATGATTAATAATAAATAGGGTTTTGGGGTTTTTTGTTTGTTTTGTTCAACCTGAAAATAGGTCTTGCTTCTCATTCTAGGTAATTCAGATACAATTTTTAAATATTTTATTTGCTTTTTAACATTCTGTCATTTATTCAACAAATACTTATCGAGCACTGTAATTTGCCAGGCATTCTCGTAGGTGTCTGGGATATAGCAGTGAACGAGACTGTCCCAGTCCTGCCCTCATGGAGCTGATGGTCTACTAAGGGGAGACAGCTGATAAGTAGAGAAATAAAGGAAAAGCTCCATTTGGCAGGTGCTTGTCAGGGAACAGCTCTGCCATGGACGTCCCCACATAGGCCATGAGGACGAGGTCAACTGCAGTCTGCCCCAAGTCTCAGACGAACGCCCTGTGACCCTCCCAGGAACATGGTAAACAGCCACGTGAGGAGCTGTCGGGAGGCCATTGGTCATCCACCTCCCGATCTTGCGGCGGCTGCCATGAGGCAGTTTCTGGTCCGCCTCCTTGGTTTTCAAAAGGCGTGGGACTTCCAACCTTGCCGCCCCACTGAGGGTACAGCTGCAGGCTATACAGTCACTTAGTTGGAGTATGGAGCCGACTCCTCCACGACAGGGCAATCCACCACTTGTGTCATCTGTCCTCCCTGTTTTGGTATCATCCTGCGGGACTGGGGATGCAACAAGTGGACATAATGCTGATCTTGCCTACGCTGCTAAGTAATAAACTCTGCATCAGCCTTGGGCTTTGTTTCCTCTGCACCTGAATTGATGGCAGAGTTGCAAGTCCAACCTAGCAGCTGTGGCAGTAGTTGCCATTTAGGGACTGCCTGACCACCTGACAGAGCTAAGGACCACAAGGAAACTAAAACAGAGGTAATGTAATGGAGAGTGACTTTGAGGCTGTTAGGGAGAGCAGGGAAGTGTTCACCAAGGTGACACGTGAGCCAGACAGGCTGATCTGGGGGAACCGAGTGATAGGCGGAAGGAACACCATGTGTGAAATGAACTGAGACAGGAGGCAGAGGATAAATGAAGTTAGACCAGCGGGCAGAGGCTAGTTTACACATGGGCTTGCAGGCCTGAGGACAGCTTGAGTTTTCAAGTGTTAAGGAGGCAAGTGATATACAGTTGACCCTTGAACAACACGGGGGTCAGGGGAGTAGTCCAAAATCTGTGTAGAACTTGTTAGTTCCAAGTGCGCAGATTCAACCCACGGCAGAGCATGTAGGGCTGTGGGTATTTATTGTAATATTCAATACATCTGTGTATAAGTGGCCCGTGCAGGTCAACATCATGTTATTCAAGGGTCAACTGTAATCCGATTTATATTTTTTTAAAGATCATCATGCAAAGAAAGAAAGTAAAAACAAAACACACACACAAGAATGAAAAAAAGATGACCCAAACTGCAGTGCAGGGGCTGACCAAGAGGGGCGAGCGCGGAAGTAGGGGGCAGCGGTGTCCGAGCACTCTGGTGAAGGATGCTTGTGATGCAGCCAGGTGCTTGGAGCAGCGAGGTGGGGAAGAGTAGATTATCCACCCCTGTAGGAGTTTGGATTTTACTCGGAAACTGGGAGCCATAAGAAGGATTTGAGCCCAAGAGTGACTCAACCTAATATTTTAATTAGGATCACTTAGGCTGCTGCGTTGAGAGACTGTGTGTGTGTCGGTCAGGGGGAAGGGGGACAAGAATGGAAGCTGCTATTGCCATAATCCAAGGAAGAAATGATGACCAATTTGTCCACGGCAGCCTTCCCTCCACGAATTTGGCAACTGAACCTCTGAGATTGTCTCTTCTGTGAAATGTGCTTACAATAGATAAAAATAATGTATATAAAGCACTGTAGCACAGCATCGGACACATGTTAAACCTATTAAATAGTAGGTATTATACTGGCTTTGCCAGTTTTATTCCTGAATCCTCTGCACCCACTTTCAGAACAGGTCCTAGAGGTTCTTGTACCTTTAAAAATGCAAATAAAACCTTATCACTCTCTACTTAAAAACCCTGAAGTTCCTTCCGTCTGTGGAATGCAGAAAATCCACCCTCCTGGTCACCGCCTACCAGGTAGGTGGTCCAGGGTCTGGCCCAGGCCTTCCTCTCCAGTCTCAGGGCCTGCCCCTTTCCTTGCTGGCTGACACTCTGGCCTTCCTTCTCTCCCTTCAACATCTCAGATGGCTTGTCACCATCTCAGTGCCTTTTGCATTTGCTGTTCCTACCATGAGAACTTTCTACTCCAGTGCTTCATGCGGCTGGTTTCTCTCCCATTCAATCGCAGCTCAACCATGAGCTTCCCTGGCCGCCTTATCTAACATATGACACCTACCCCTCATCCTCCAGTCCCCAGCACATTGCTGTTTTAGGTCCTTTACAACCTGCCACTATTGGAAATTATTTTGTTTACTGTCCCTTTCCCCAACTAGAATGAAATCTTCACGAAATCAGGAACCTTGCCCATCTTCCCCAGCACCTAGCACAGAGCGGATGCTCAGTGTATTTCTAGGATCTCAAATGCAGGGAAGGACATTAATTGATTAACTTTCCAAGCTAAAGAATTAAGGCAGTAGCCCAGGTTATCTATAAATCTTTTATACATGGAATTAAAATGGGGACCTAACTATATTTACAGGTATAATACATACAATATTCTAAGCATTCACAAAATGGGAACATATGAAGGGTTTGACACATGAATGTTCCAGGTTGCTAAGGTGTGCTTCTTCTTTAAGCATCAACATTCCCCTGGGTGGTAATACTCCTAAAACAGGGTCCACGTTGTCCTAGCTCCTAAAATCAAGCAAATGAAATTTCATTTTCCTTTCTTATGAACATCCCTATTTTAAGGGGTTGTAATGAAAGAGCAGCCCTGAGGGATTACTGGAGTGTGACATTTATGACCATTTGCGCCAATCCTCAATGACTACACGGCCCCAGAAGGCTACAGCTTTTTTCTTTTGAATACTTTTCCTCCACCTTGACAGACTGCTACCCTACAAATTACTGCTATTCCTGTCAGTATCTCCCCTCCCCTACCTTATAAACGGACTATATCTGATCTGTTGAAAATTGGTTAAAGAAATAAAATTGTTAGAACTGTATGCCCCAAAAGCAGGTTAAGTCAAGTCCGTCTGCACAATATTCTTAAAAGTGTGTGAGCTTCAGCAGGCCTTTCCTTCCTGGCTGTTACCTGGGTTTCTTGCTGGGTTTGTCAACCAGCTAAAACAGAACCACAAACTAAAGAGTCTGCACAAGTCAGAAGGGGAAATAGTTCAGCTTCTTCATGATATTGTACCAACAATCAGACCGATCTTGGTTTAATCCCTGACACTTACTAGCCATGTACCTATCTTCTCGAAACATTCATTTTTCTCAGCAGCGACTTACGTTTATGGAGCACTTGCTAAGCCCCAGGCCGCTGTCGTGTTGCACCTGTACTCTCCCATATAATGAATCCTTACAGTAAGCCTGTGAAGGAGACAGCATTATCCCCATGAATCAGTTGAGAAAACAGGTTCCAAAGTTAAGTAACTCAGTGTCACATAGCTAATAAGCAATGGTCAGGACAGTCTAACCCAGAACTCTTAGCTATTCATTCATTCAACAACCATCATCTGAGCTGCTACCACCTTTGAGGCACTAGGTATACACCTCAGTGAACAAGACAGATAAAAATTCTTGCCCTCCTTTATTTTATACATAGTAGCTTGAACCTCTTAATCTCCTCCCCTTATCATGCCCCTCCTCCCTTCCCTCTATACTACAATGAAATGAAGCAAGTCTTGCCCTCCTTATATGGAGCGTACATTCTAGAGGACATGAAAAGAAAAGACAAACAGTGAGCAACAAATACAAATGTAAATTATACTGCATGTTATTAGATTATACCACTCAAAATTGCCAACTGCCAACTATTTTGACCTACAAAAATGGTAATTTCATACGGTTCGACCTAAGAGAAGGTGGTAAGTGCAACTGAGAAGAGGGTGAGGAGGGTCCGCAGTCGGAGGCGGGGTGCAGTGGTGAGTAGGGTGGCCCGGGAGAGCCCAGTGAGGTGGCGTGCTGAGGAGAGGAAGCGGAGTTACCCTGGATGCTACACTCACACGGGGTAACGCCCACCTCAGCCTCAGAGGGCACCAAGATCAAATGAGATAACAAAAGGGAAAACTTTTTGTAAACTAGGAAGTTCTAGGACTATAGCAAATTATTATTTAGTATCATTTAAAGTTCCCTGTTTTGCTGCTGGGAATTACAGCAGACTTTGTAAGGCATAAATATAGCTGGATGGCCTGCAAGGTTACTAGTTCATACCTTACCTGGAGCAGAGAAGCAATGAAGAGTTTTGGCTTAAAACTTTTCTGCCTGCTCCCAGAAAACAAAAAGGTTTTGTTGTTGTTCTTTAGTCGATACAGTATTCTCTACCCAAAGAAGGTAACAGTGTATGTCTGAAAAACTGTTGAACTGCAGGTGAGGTTGCAATGGAAGCAATTTAACAGAATTCCAAGAGAGAGCCATGTTATTTTAGCATCAGAAAATGTAATAAACTATATATCATGTGTCTAAAATCTGAGGTCTCTGAAGTAGGTAAGAATCTCACTAGCTCCACCAACCCATTCTACCAGATAATCATTATTTGCTCTGCTTGGTAAAGATTACAATTAAACTAGCTACTGAAATTTAACAGACAAGGAAAAGGCAACCAACAGAAAACTACACTAGGTTAATTTGTAGAGAAATAACAGGTATGCATAGTTTCTTTTAAAGAGACAGCCTTTATTTTAAGGATTTTTACATTGAAGACTTCAAAAAGTGGTAGGTTTTTAGAACGTATTGACCTGTATTTAAAAGGAACTGTTGACAAAGATTCTCCAGAAATAATCTGAACAAGCGGGAAAATACAGTTAATACTACTGAAACCTACTAAAATAACTCCAGGACATATGGTTTATCCGACATAACAATACCTCTAAATGCTGTCACTGATATGAAACTGACTGCTGCTTTTCTAAACACACAGTGGTATAATTAACAATATTCAATCACTTCTGTTCTTTCCTGAATATATAAAAATTAAAATACCAATTAAAAAACTAATATATTCTCCTCTTTCAATGTTTCTTACAGATACAATTTCAATATTTTCATTCATTAGTGGTGTGGTTTAAGAGATTTTTCATTCACAAATCAAACAACAATCCATCCAAAGGGAACTGATACTCTATAGGCTCATAGTGCAAATAAAGAGTTAGGGAATGCAGCAACTGACCTTTCTAAAATACAGAACGGATAAAATTCTTAGAAGATACATGCAATAAGCTCTACTAAGCAGCTGGCCACAGAACTAGAACATCTGATAATTTTCCTGGTGACTTCAAGGGGACTCCAGATGTTTCCAAACTCAACTTGAACTCTCATCTTAGGCTTTGTATTTTGCTTTTCCAGTTTCGCTAATGACACAAACATGCTATAAAATAAAAATCCAGAGATTCACATTAGAAAAGTATACTGTGAAGTGAAAGGCGAGAACAGTACTTGGCATGTCTTCTATGAACAGTATTCTGCTGCAGGGGTTTTTACAAAACAAACGGCCTTCCTCATCTTCCTCACCCGCGTTCACAAACGCGTTCTCGGCACTCCTGCTTCCAGAGGAGGTGGTGGGTATTTGAAGGAGAGTGAATTAAAAGACTTAAACTAGTTCATTTCTCGCTTACTTATGATCACATCTATCATCTGAAATAATAATGGGACAGTTACTGTATATTAAACCTGTTCAACTGTTTAGCCAGCAAGATGTGTTACCCTAGCCTGGCCAAGTTACAGCTTTAAGGACGTCTGTACTTGACTACAGCTTTATGTGACTAATGGGAACCATCAGTCTGTTCAAATTATGAGGTGCTGGAAAGAGAAAACAATTCTTCCCTCTTATAAATTTTTATATGGGTTCTGAAAAATGAGAATGAGGAAAAGAAGCATTACTTACATTCAAATCCCTGAAGTATTCATTATAGTCAAGGGCATATCCTACAACAAACTTGTCTGGAATTTCAAATCCAACAACTAAAAAGAATCACATCATTTAGATACAGAAAACATCACTTTCAAATCTAATACGTGCAAACATTCTCTAAAGTGACTCTAAACCATTTCATATAAAACTTGTTGGGTTAAAGCTGGTTAAATGATTGACAAAGTATTTCACTTACAGTCTGGTCTATATCCAACACTTCGCGGGGTCCTTTTCACCAGCAAGCTGTTAATTATAAAATGTGACATGTGACACACGGAGACACTGCAGGGCATTACAAAAGAGAATATTCATGGTTTGCAACACGGTTTCATCTGCAGTTTAGAATACTATGGTCAGTTTTAACAAACCCAAAGAAACACTCTGAAATGGAGAGAGCTAAATCACAGGGCTCCCTGGGCAGGGGCAGCAATGAGTTCACACTATAGATGAGGCCCTCGACTGATCCTCACCTGGAACACGATGGACTGTTCTGAGAGCTGCCCCCTGACTACCCACATGCCCATCAAAGGGCAGCTACTTGGGGAGGATGAACGGGTGGGGAATGCCAACGAGCAAAGATGACAAGTAAAGGCTTTCAGTCCAAAATCCCTGGAAAACAATCCCTAAGCCACAAATGGTGTGGGAGAGGTGAGCATCACCTTTCAAGACTTCTAGTAAATAGCTTACAAAGAGGAATGTTAGCTTAAAAAAGAAGTAGCATGCTAAAGGAGCTAGTATTTGTTTTTGAGAGCAGAAACTGCAGGTAGGATGTGTCAACTCTAACGAAAGCTAATTTCATAATCCAAGTGCTGCCTGCTGAAATTTTTCAGCCATTAAAAAACCTGTAATGGTGCTCTGAAAGCCTTTACATATGATAAGGGCAGTCCCAATAAAACAAGATTTCATAACTTCCTAGATAAGTATATTAAAAGGACTGGAAAGGACCTAAAGTGATTCTCAACCTTCGCTGCACATTGGAATCATGTGGGAACATTAAAAAACTATATAAAACTCAGATACCCAGGCCATACCCCTCACCAATTACATCAGAATCGCTGGGGATGGGACACAGATGTAGGTTATGTTTTGTTTTTTAAACTCTCAGATGATACCAATGTGCAGCCAAAGTTGAGAAGCACTGGCCTAAGCCTTATCCTCCAAGGGATCGTAGTCCAGGCAAGTCCCTTGAGATTCTCCTTCCAGTAATTAGAGGACACACTTAGACTCGGGTTCCATTTAGAAAGAAAATAACAAACCAATCACAGCAAAACCCCTTCCATCTACCTGAACTCATTCAGGAACAATCCAAAAAAGGTATCATTAAACTCAGTGCAAGCTGTACTAAGAGTTCAGGGGAACTCGGCACCTCATATTCCTATAGATCTCAATGAATTATTTTGAAATAATTGCAGATTCATAGGAAGTAGCCAAGAAAAAAGCACAGGGAGCACCTGTGTGCCCTCTCTCCAGTTTCCTCCAGTGAACATGTCACGTAACTGTAGTAGATTACCACAACCAGGACATGGACATTGGTGGACTGACCTTATCCAAATGTCATCAGCTTTCTGTGCTCATACTTATGTGTGTGTAATTCTACGCAATCGTATCACACGTGTGGATTCGTGTAACCACCACCACAATCAGGATACAGAACTTTCCATCACACATGGCTTTCTCTTGCTACCTCTTTATTTATAGTCACAGCCACCCACCACGCCCTAACCCCTGGCAACCACTAATCTGTTCTCCATTTCTATCATTCTGTCACTTTAAGAAGGTTGTATAGGGGCTTCCCTGGTGGCGCAGTGGTTGAGAGTCTGCCTGTCGATGCAGGGGACACGGGTTCGTGCCCTGGTCCGGGAAGATCCCACATGCCGCAGAGCGGCTGGGCCCGTGAGCCATGGCCGCTGAGCCTGCGCATCTGGAGCCTGTGCTCTGCAACGGGAGAGGCCACAGCAGTGAGAGGCCCGTGCACCGCAAAAAAAAAAAAAAAAAGGTTGTATAAATGGGATCATACAGTATTTGCCCTTTTGAGATTGGCACAGTTCCGTTGAGTTCCTCCAGGTCGTGTGCATCAGCAGTTTGTTCCTTTTTAGTGCTGAGTAGGATTCCATGGTAGGGTGGACCACAGTTTGTTTAACCAGTCACCTACCAAAGGACATTTTGGCTCTTTCCAGTTTGGGGCTATTGCAAATGAAGCTGCCATGAACATTCACACACGGGTTTTTGAGCGGATGTAAGTTCTCATTTCTCTGGGAGAAATGCCCAGAGTGCAGCTGCTGGAGTTGTATGGCAGTTACAGGTTTAGTTTCTTAAGAAACTGCCAAACTGTTTTCCAAAGTGGCTGCAGCACTTGACATGCCTGTCAGTTAATGGTTTTTTAATTTTTAATTTAACTTTTAAGTTAAAAAGCTTTCTAGTCATTCTTAACCCTGCTTTGTACTTAATCTTTTTAGGTATAAAGCACAGATACACATACATTGCATAAATAGATACACAATATATCTGTGATATTAAATTTAATGGCAAGGAAGAGATTAGGAAAAGAAGGTTGAGAAACAACCCACTTGGGCCACAGCCCCATCACTAATGACCCTCACACCTCCAGCTACAGGAAGTATCTCTCTCATGAGGCAGTCTATCTCAGTTTCACAGCATACTCCAGGAAAGAGGCACACAAGAATACCTGGAGGAGTATATGCCACAGTAGGTTGACATTTAAAACCCTGAAAGCATGTAGAGAAATGAGCAAATGCACTGACTGGTCTGCAGGAAACTGCTTAGTGCCCTAGAATGCATCATTTCTACACTCTCATCATGCCTGTCCCAAATCCATTTAAAGTAAAAACTCACTGATGATACACTGGCACCAGCTATCAGAAAAGCCCCAAAGGACAAACTGCTGACACACGACTCAGTAGAAGGCTTAGTCTGATTCAAAGATGTTCGACAAATACTTTGATCCTTTAAAAGGGGTTTATAAAAACCAGTTAATCGTTTAGGAAATAAAAGTTAGATCACTATCTGACCCCTACATAAAATTGCAGATTGGTCAAAAATTTAAAAAAAAAAAGGAAAAAAAAACCCCAAAACATCCAGGGACGTCACCTGACAAAAAAAATAGTAAGGCATGAACTCTGAGCCAGGTTGCCTGGGTTCAAATTTTACCTCTATAGTGATCCAGCTCTGTGCCTCTGGATAATTCCCTATGCCTTGGTATCCCCATCTGTGAAGTGGGAATAATAGTCTACCTCTGAGTTGTTGGCGAGTGAAACTATAATTAGGGATAAACACAGGTAGAACTAATAAGCCAAACAGCACAGGTAGGACCAGGAAGTGAGGCTGGCTTAGAAGAAAGGAAGCAGATATTGTACATTTTCAACGTGGCTACAAAACAAGATGCATCACACAGGACCATTACATCACTCAATTCCAGGAGCTCAGGATCTCCAGGGCCCACTCCTTCCTACCACCTCCTAACCCGTCTTTGGGATCCTTGGTCTCAGTTTTGCAAAGAGGCCCCAAATCCTCTGCCATGCTACCCAGGACAACTTTGATATCATTATTAGATTGGGGAAAACCCAAAGAGTAATAACATTGGGCAATAAGGTGACTGCACTGAAAGGCTTTAACACACGACAAATTATTTACAAAGGACACTTACTGAGTCTTACTTGAGATTATATTACTTTTTGGAGATAAGAAAATTTACCCTTACAAAGAAGCAATTAATCTTTTTTCAAATGAAGAAAGTATCCTATGTCAAAATGTTATTTACATACCTTGCAACCTTGACCATCTTTGGATTATGCTGCTTGACCAAGGAAAGCAAGGTCTGCATTGTTTTGCCAGTGTCAATTATATCCTTTAAAAAAAGAAAAGACATTTAAATGGTAAATAAAACTATCGTACCTTTAAATTCAGTCATCATATAAACACAAAAAAACAAAATCCCATGTATAACTGGAATAATGCCATTTTTTTTTCGGTGCAGTGATTCTCACAATTCATACTGAGATATTCTGGAATCTGTAAGTCATCTGGCTCTCAGCAAGAAGTAGGAATGCCAGTCCTCAGGGCTGGATTTTATAGGCACCAAGAGATCAATGACAGCTAATTTAAGTATATATATGCAAGTATGTACACACATATTTTATTAGAGAGTTGTGGTGCTGCCCTTCATTATAAAAGATATTAGATTTTTTTTTATAAACTCAAGATCAGGATGCTCCAACTCTCGGATGCAGGTGGTTAAGAGACCACACCAAGAAACACTGCTTTATACCATCTTAAAAGTATCCAAAGTATTAAAGTTTTACCATATAGAATTACTTTACATGAAAGTGAATCTTAGCTATTTAGTCAAAAGTAAGACATTATTCAAAACAAACCTATCTCTAATTGGGAAAACATTTCTTAAACCATAACCCTAATGCTCTTCAATGAAAATATTCTCTACAGATGGTATAAAGCAGCGTTCACAAAGTGGGGCTGTAAGTCATCAGAAACATCAGGGCTGGGGATTTGTGAAAAATGCAGATTTCTGGGCTGTGGTAGACAGAATTCTGTTGGCCCCCAGGACTCCTGCCCCCTGGTGTACACACTCAGAATCATCCCCCACTCCCTGAGTGTGAGTGGGACTTGCGAAATGATGGGGTTGTCAGTAGGTTGTGTTACACAAGACAGCTGTAGCAGCCTGCAGAGAGATTCTGCTGGTTTTGAAGAAGTCAGCTGTCATATGAGAGGGCCATGTGCTAGGACATGAGGACAGCCTAGCAAGAAAATGGGGCCCTCAGTCCTGCAACCACAGGAACTCAGTTCTGCCAACAACCTGAATGAATTTGGAAGAGTACCATGAGTCACAGGTGAGATAGGAACCCCAGCCTTGATTCAGCCTGATGAGAGCTGGGGCAGAGGACCCGGCTACCCTGTATTCGAGTCCTGACACCTGAAAACTGAGATAATCAGTGTGTGTTGTTTTAAGCGGCTTAGTCTGTGGTAATTTGTTAGGCGGCATTACTGCAGACAAAATGAAGCAATCTGAAGTGGAATTAGTGAATCTGTATTTTAAAAAAAGCAACCAGTTCCCAGGGATACTCATGTACACAAACCCTGTGAAAAGAGTGTTATTTGTTTATTTTTTAATCTATGAGCTAAAGTTCCTAAAAACCTTGGTAACAACAAAAAATGAATCAGGGGTTACTGTTGCTCTTAAGCCTTACACCATTTTACATAAAAGAGTAAGAACTCATTCTACCGGTGGGAATATAAAGTACTTTGATGAGTAATTTGGCAACAATAGTAAAATTGAAAACGTACAAATTCGAAAACCCAGTCATTCCACTTCTAAGTGCCTGTATCCAGAGGGAACTCACACACATGCACACAGGACAACGCAAAAGGATGCTCTTAGCAGCCCTGTTGTAGTAAGAAAAATTGGAAGCAAACTCCCTATTTGTAGGGCAATAAATAGGTTGATTTGTACACTGAAATGCTATGAAGGATTTTAAGGTCAACTAACTCTATATGTTTCAACATGAATAACCTCAAAACCAATTTTAAGTGAGAATAACAAGCTGCAAGAGAGAATATATACAGTGTAGCACTATATAAATTATCAAAAAATATATTTTGTATATGGTTATATATATGCAATAGAAGCATAAAAAGCATGGATGGGAATGATATGTGTAACTTTAAAAGGAACAAAAAAATTTCAAGCCAAAAAGAGAGGGGTAAGAAATATGCCAAAATGTTTCCACTATCCGGTAAAAGTAAATTACTAAATATTTCTTAGAAAAAAAACAATCTCACTCCCTTATAACACAAGCCCACCATTAAAACTGATGAAAAGGAATTTCTTTCCCTGGGTTACCTTTAGGACTGTGCATACCAAGTTAGAAAATCATAAACACTATATTAAAAGTATGTAAAACTTACTTCAACAATCAAGACATTCTGGAAGAAAAAGAGAAATGAAAATCAGTACAATGAATCAGACAGTGTTTCCAATTATAATTCAAGTCACATCATAACAAACTCTAAGGATTTATCCAAATTCTTGCTTTAAGCTACTTTACTATATCAAACTCTGATTTAAACAAATGGGCCATCTGTTGGGATTTGGAACTCTTTAATATAAAATTTTCACTGCAATGGAATTTTTAAAAATAAAATTTGACCCATATGTTCATTTTTTAAGAGTTTTCATTACTTAAACGGAGGTCTAATCTTGGGAAAGTCACGAAATTTCTCTGGGCCTCAGTTTCCCATGTGGAAAATGAGGGACTTCAACTAATATGTGTATTCCAACTCTAACATTCAAAACTATAATTTGTACAATAACTCCAAAATCATGCATTTAACTTACCATATGGAATCCAATTCAAAATGCATTTTCTCAATAGGTTGAAATTGATCTGCATTTTCTGGATGTGTTCATATTCTTGGACTAAACTAAAAGATACCAATGCTTCCTCCCACCATAAACCCTTACCCCAATTTCTACCTCTCAGAATTTTATAGCTGTTAGAACGCTTAGAGAAAATACCATCTAACAATTACCTCCGAGGTAGAGAAGAGTCCTATATCTATTCCTGGGAATGAGGCAGCATTTCACATACTGGTTATAATCATTGTCACAAGAAAATTCATGTTATATTGCTTATTTGTAGTTCTCATTTCTCTATCACATACCTACAAGCATCAGAATTTTAATGTTCTATATACTCTTCTAAGTCAGTGGTTATCAAGGTAGGGCACACAAGATCCACTGGGTTGAAAGAAAAGAACTTTTTTTAAACCTCACCTTATGTAATCTATAATTTTATAACTGCATGCATTTTATAATGTACATTATATTACTACCATAGTTCATATGCAATTTACTCCTTTCCTCATATCACAACTAATTTCTCTCTTTTCAAAAGATATTGTAACCTAAATCTTTAGGAAAATTGAATATACAGTTGATGCTTGAACAACAAGGGGACTAGGGATACTGACCCTCCACACAGTTGAAAATCCACATATAACTTTACAGTCAGCCCTCCATATCCACAGTTCCTCCGTATTCACAGATACAACCAGCCACAGATCGTGTAGTAAGGATTTATTGAAAAAAATTTGGATATAAGTGGACCCACATAGGTCAAACCCATGTTGTTCAAGGGCCAACTGTAATCAATTAATGGACCAAATAATTGTTTCACTACCTACCATGTGGTTCTTTCTCAGCATTTTCTCTAACCCAGCTAGCACATCTGAAGGACATTTTCCCATCAGTGACTTTGGCTCACTGATGCAGCAATTTGCACCATGGGATGGAATTATAGTTTGAAAAGAGCACTGAATTATGAGACAAAGAAACTGGATTCTAGTCTTGCCTATAATACTAAGTAGCTGCAAAACCTTGTCTAAATCATAATCAAAGACTTTTACTACTATGAGGCTGAGAGATTAAATATTTGCCACACAAAATTATAGTATCCAGAGTATGATGTCATTAATGTTTAAAAAATAAAAGAATGAGAATTGCTACCATTACCGAGAGCTTATTTTACATCAAATAGCTACATCCTTACTTAATAAATGAAAAATATGAGGTTCAGAGGTCAAATGACTTGCCTAAAGTCATAAAAATAGTCAAGTGGTAGAGAATAGATTTGAAGAGGGGTTTTCAGGGTCCAAAGCCCATATTCTCAACCATAACTGGAAAAAAGGGGAAAACTATTCATATATATATGTATCTGCACACACACAGTATCCGCCAGAGATAAACTGAAATAGAACGTCTAAATAATCCATAATCTCACCACCAAGAAACAACTTCACCCAACTTCTGCATCTTGTTTTTTTCCCACAATAAATGTGCTTACTGTGACTATCATGAAAAGAAAGTTATTTTAGAAGCAGAGACCTTTTAAGATCACAGAGCTATGTAGTGGGACAGAGCCATTAGGTGGGAAAGGCAAGGTCAAATGGAATCACAGAGAGCTTTGAAGGCTAGGTCCCTTCCAGCACTAAAAACTGATTATAGGAGTAAGGGCTTCAAATGACTTCTAAATATGGGCAAAGCACGCTGAAAGGGAAGGAGGATAGGTCTGGCAGGAAGGGAAAAGAGTCAACAGATTATAATTTCTCCTTTGAAGTTTTCAAAAGATGTTGAGGAAGACAACATTAGTTTGGCACGACCCTGATATGGGACCATAGAATTTGACACAAGTGTTGCATGTTAAAGTCGCCTTACAGATACTCAGTGAAGTAAGCTATAAACATTAAAATCTAAAAACCAGAGGAAGAAAAGAGCTTTGGAGCCAGATAGACCTGCATTTAAATTCAAGCTCTACCACTTAACTGGCAGTGTGACTTTGGACAAGTCTTTCAACCTTGCTGAGTCTTAGTCTCCTGATCTGTAAAATGGGGATGATAATATCTACCTCAAGAGGATTCTTGTGAAGCTTTTATGAGATTATGCCTTTATATCTGGCACTGTGTCTATAAGCAAAAAAGTAACTGGCAGCTGCAAAAAAAAAGCATTCCATCATTTATCATTGGTTACTCAAAAATCATTTCAGTGTATCTGAAGAATAATATTGTAAATATTCAGGTATTTTAATAGCTCTATTATCTCAGCGAAATGTCTATGCTGGAAGAATTTTGATGTATTTTAAACTCTTTTTTGGGATTCCTTAAAATAACAGTATGTTATAACATACTAAGTGTTCTAACTACCAGAAACTGTTTTAAGAGCTCTACATGCATTATATCACTCAATCCTCTTAACTCACTGAGATGACTGCCAGTAGCATCATATGGGAGACGAGAGGTTAAATAACCTGCCCAAGATCACATAGCTACGAGGTACTGAGCCAGGCTTTGAATCAAAGCTCTCCAGCTCTAGAACCCACACTTTCAGTCACTACACTATACTGTTTCTCTATCTTTTAAGAAACTATGTGCTGTCTATTTTTAAAAAGAAGACTGTCTTTTCCCCCATATATTCCTTTGAAGGATCCCAAATTAGATTCCCAGAGAAGCATACCAGCAGTACTTGGCAACATAGACTTGACGTTTAATGTTGGATTTTGCTGCCTCTTTGCTATATGACCTAGAGAAAGATATCTAACTTAGGTTGTTTCCAAGGGTTAAATAACCCTTGTTTGAGTGCATAAATAACTATCTAAACTGTCTCTTGGTGATGGATTGAAAGCACAGTGTTACTAATTGACTTGGTATGGAATGTTTTTTTCTTCCCCTTCAAGATACATACCTTTCCAGTTAAAGTTGAGAGATCATCTCCACCAATTACTTTTATGTCACCTGTTGACTGGTCATTCTAGTTAAAAAAAAAAGATAAATATATATGTATATCTTTCCATGTATACACACACATTTCAAATTATCAAACGCGAACTAGAAGATTTAAGAAGTTAGCTATCTAATGTCATAGCATTATGATAGTCTAAATGATACAAACTGTAAGAATTATGTCTCTAGAAATGAATGACTAGGTAACTTTCAACTAGAGATTAGTAAAAATTAAGAAGTTCTAATTGGTCATTACTGATTTGATGCTTCAAAGAGTCCTAAAAATGGGGTACACCCATTTTTGAGTGGGCAGTATTACAGAGGCCACCCATCTTCAGTCTCAGTAATTTCTGAACCATGAAAGAAGTTATTAGCATGACAGGTGTCTGGTTCTGGCCCTGGACCATTCCCATGAGTCAATCAAGTTGTAGGGTCTCGTCTATATCACACTTGACTCCAAAGATATTTCCCTCAAAAGTCTAGCTCAGGCCCAGGTCATCTTCAGCACAGTCTGGGAAATCGGGTCTGATCAGTAGTCCTTTAAAGCATACCTCTTAGGCTCCCAGTTTTATGCTATCACAGAATCTAGTAGAAACCCTTAAAAGAGTTTCAAAAGGGAATGCTCCACACCCACTGTAGTTGGTGGTGATAATGATCATAATTTGCTGTGCTGGATTCAAGACAGAAAACTGGAGTGAAAGAGCAGGTGAATGAAACAGCTTAGACTTGCCCTACCAGAGAGCAAACCATACCAAAGCTGTGGCAATTACAATGGTGCTGTACCAGCACAGTAACAGACAAAGAGATCAAGGAACAGAATAGAGCCCAGAAACAGACCCAGAAATATATGAGGATTTAGTATATGATAAAGATGGTATTTCAGGTCAGTAGGAAAAAGATGAATTATTCAATAAATGGTGTTTCATCAACTAGTAATCCATTTGGGAAAAAAATAAAGTATGATCCCTACCTCACAGCATACACAAAAATAAATTCCAGATGGATTAAAATCTAAACGTAAAAAATAAAGCCATAAGCAAACCAGAAGAAAACGTAGAATATTTTCACATTCTCAGAAAGGTAAAAACTTAGGCATGACATGAACCTAAACTGAAAGAAAAGATCTGTAACGAGTATTTCTAGTATACATTGGGCTCCAACAATAAGAATCCAATAGAGAAATGGAGAATGAACACGAGTAGGTAATTCACAGAAAAGAATGTCATAACATATAAAATGATATCTGAGAAACAAATAAACAACATGATTCTACTGTTCACTCATTCACACTGGCAAAACTTAAGTCTGATGATATATATTTTGGCAAGAGTGACAGGAAACAAGCACCCTTGTTGGTGGTGAGAGTATAAATCAGTACACTGTCCTTTGAAAAATATATAGCCATACCTATTAAAATTGTAAACACGCATGCCATTTGCCCCAGCAATCCCACTTCCAGGAATCAAAGCTACAAAAACACAAGTGTGCAAAGGTACATACAAGGATGTTCACTGTATCAACTGTTATAAAAAACAAAAATTGGAGACAACCAGCATGTTTATTAACAGGGAGCTATTTAAATTAAGTTCATCCACACAATGTAATACTGTGGAGCTATTAAAAAGAATCTGATAGGGCTTCCCTGATGGCGCAGTGGTTGGGAGTCCGCCTGCCGATGCAGGGGACGTGGGTTCGTGCCCCACTCTGGGAGGATCCTGCGTGCGGTGGAGCGGCTGGGCCCGTGAGCCGTGGCCGCTAAGCCTGCGTGTCCGGAGCCTGTGCTCCGCGGCGGGAGGCGCCACGGCAATGAGAGGCCCGCGTATCGCAAAAAAAAAAAAAAAAAAAAAAAGAATCTGATAATCTATACACACTGACATGAACAATGGTAACTAAAAACACCAAGTTACAGAGCAATGTGTTGCCTACGGAACCATTTCTGTTCAGCATTTTTAAAAAGTTTCTAACTGCAATTACCTCTGAGTAGTGAGAAGGGATAAGAAGATTTTCTACTTTTATATATAGGCATACCTCAGATATTTCGGGTTTGGT
Source organism: Globicephala melas (assembly GCF_963455315.2). Lineage (NCBI taxonomy): Eukaryota > Metazoa > Chordata > Mammalia > Artiodactyla > Delphinidae > Globicephala > Globicephala melas. The sequence goes on along the minus strand of NC_083335.1, from coordinate 15,063,829 downwards.
TGCAGATCATCACAATAAAGTGAGTGTCACAATACAGCAAGTCACAGGAATTTTTTGGTTTCCCAGTGGACATAAAAGTTATGTTTGCACTGTACTGTAGTCTATTAAGCGTGCAACAGCATTATGTCTAAAAAAACAATGTACAATACCTTAATTTAAAAATACTTTATTGCTAAAAAGTGCTATTGTTTATATGTGTAATCTAAAAAAATGGTTCAAACGAACCTACTTACAAAACAGAAATAGAGTTACAGATGTAGAAAACAAACATGGTTACCAGGGGGAAAGGGGCGGAGATAAATTGGGAGATTGGGATTGACATACACACACTACTATATATAAAATAGATAACTAATAAGGACGTACTGTATGGCACAAAGAACTCTACTCAATATTCTGTAATAGCCTATATGGGAAAAGAATCTAAAAAAGAGTGGATATATGTATATGTAGGACTGATTCTCTTTGTTGTACAGCAAAAACTAACGCAACATTGTAAATCAACTATACTCCAATAAAAATTAATTTAAAAATAAAATAAAATAGTGACGTCAAATACTGTGGAGGATGCAGAGAAACTGGATCACTTATACTTTGTTTATGTGAATGTAGAATGGTACAGCCACTCTGGAAAACATTTCAGCAGTTTCTTTAAAAATAAAACATGAAACTATGGTAAAACCCCACCCCACCCCAAATAAATAAATAAATAGATAAAAAATAAAAATGCTAACCATCGGGCTTCCCTGGTGGCGCAGTGGTTGAGAGTCCGCCTGCCGATGCAGGGGACACGGGTTTGTGCCCCGGTCCGGGAAGATCCCACATGCCGCGGAGCTGTTGGGCCCGTAAGCCATGGCCGCTGAGCCTGTGCGCCCGGCGCCTGTGCTCCGCAACGGGAGAGGCCACAACAGTGAGAGGCCCGCGTACCGCAAAAACAAAAAAAAACAAAAAACAAAAAAAATGCTAACCATCATGTGAGCCTTCAGTGAGTCTTAATCTTTTTGTAATGGTAACATCAAAGATCACTAATCACAGATCACCATAACAAATATAATAATAATGAAAAAGTTTGACCTATTGCGAGAATTACCAAAATGTGACACAGAGACATAAAGAGAGCAAGTGCTGCTGGAAAAATGGCATCAATAGACTTGCTTGACCCAAAACTGCCACAAACCTTCAATTTATAAAAAATGCAGTATCTGCAAAGCACAATAAAGTGAAGTGCAATAGGGACTCCCCTGGTGGTCCAGTGGTTAAGAATCCATCTTGCCATGCAGAGGACACCTAGTTCGATCCCTGGTTGGGGAGCTAAGTTCCCACATGCCGCAGGGCAACTAAGCCCGTGTGCCACAACTACAGCGCCCATGCAGTGTGAAAGATCCTGCATGCCACAACTAAGACCTGACACAGCCAAAAAATAAATATTAAAAAAAATTACTTAAAAAAACGTGAAGCGCAATAAAACGTGGTGCGCCTGTACTTCTAATTTTGTCATACACTTCTATATATGTGTCTGTATTTTATGGAGTGTTATTTTTGAAAATCACAAATGGGCCAACAGTATACAGTGTTGCAAACTAAACGTAAGATACGTAAGTATGACTACCAGTATCAAAAAACTCTTGCATATTACTTCTCATCTTAAGGAAATTTCAGACACCTCTTATTCTAACTAACTTAAAACCTAGAGTTTCAAAGACAGAGAATTAATAGCAAAAAAAAAACAAAAAGAAACAACTGTATGAAACCTGAAGCTTTCAATGAGAGCGAATCACAGTAGTAAACGATTTACACAGTAAATCAAGTTAAATAGCGACATCTTCTGTATAAATTTGGTATTACAGTCGACTTCAATTGACCCTTTTTTACAGAGAAAAGGAGTAAAGATCTGAGAACTGAAAAGTATGGAAAAAACCCTGTGATCCAAAGGCGATGGTGATAGGGTAAGAGACAAGAGAACTCCAAGCACGCAAGACACTGCTGCTGCACTAGATCTAAAACTCCATATTTCCGTTCGCCCCAAGGGTTTTAGCTTCGAGGTTCCTTTTTCTGGAAACACAGCCACCTTTTAAATGAAGGGTAATACAGAAGATTCAGTTAAGAAAAATGTTACAGTCCACTGTGCTAGAATACAGGTATAAGTGCCCAAATTGCATACAAATGGCACCCATGAATCAATTACCCCACCAGAGGATTTTCCCTTGCTCCCTCCCTTCCTGTCTATGACAAGCTTCCCACTGTATCCCTGCTGCATTTCATTACTGAGTGACTCTTATGTGCTTCATCTTTAAGGAGATGATGGGACTGGCATGGGAGAGCCCGATATGTCCTTAACTCAGAATGTCACTGTCAACTACATAAAATCCCCAGAGAAGCTCTTTGGGTCTACCAAATACATACCCTCCGTGTCTGTGTTTCCATTTTATCTACCTTTTCTCGAGTCTACGTAAAAAAAAAGAGAAAGGAAATAGGAAGGAACTTTCTTATTTGTCTATCCCTAAAAATTTTGCAAACCTCCAGGTAGCAACAAGAACTGAAGCTTGGTATAGGAAAAGAGGAGAGAAAGCTGTGTGAAAACACGTTAATGAGTGGGCTGCAAAAGAACGGCTTGGAACAAACAGGTTGAGACCATAAGAAGAGAATGCAGAGAGGTTAATCACCAAAACTGGGCTCCCAAGAGGGTGAGACTAGGAGTATTACTGACGTAGGAAGTCCAGCCTTAGCACTTAGTGGCTTAGCGATATGTGCCTTCCTTTTTGCAGTGAACTTCAGATCATTCTTTAGGACCCTAGAATGGAGTTATGGGGAAACAACTGTTCCTTCTACATCCAGCTAGGTCCCAAGTCCACCACACTCAATCATATTTTCTCTTCACGTCATAATTTCAACCATCCTCTGTGTCCTTTAACTGGTCTCCTGTACCCTGATCAAATATCAACAAAAGTGAGAATATTAGAATCATGAACTTTTAGAGGTAGACTGCACCTCAGATGAAAAACGGCAGATATCCAATTTTCTAAAAATATATGCAGAAAATAATAAGTCTGGAAGGATATATGCCCAGGTAATAAGTCAATTTATTTACCTGTTATTTTAAACTTAAAATGTTGCTTTAAAGGAAAAAGAAGCTATTATCAGTTTTAAAAATGATGCTGATGAAGCAGGGCCCTTATAGATCATCTAATCCTGCACTATCCAATATAATAACCACTAACCACATTATTTAAAATTAAATAAAACTAAAAATTCAGGGACTTCCCTGGGGGTCCAGTGGTTACGAATCCGCTTCCACTGCAGAGGGCACGGGTTCAATCCCTGGTCAGGAAACTAAGATTCAACATGCCGCGCAGTGTGGCCCCAAAAAAAAACCCAGAGCCTCTGTTGCATGAGATATATTTCACAGCCTCACAGTCACATGTGGCTAGTGGCTCCGTACTAGACAACACAGACACAGAACATTTCCATCATCACAGAAAGTTCTGTTGGTCAGCATTGCTCTACACACATCAAAGATATCATTTAGTACAACAGGGTACCAGAAAAGATTGAAGTGTTAGTGCTGATATTTAATATCTGGTATTTTCAAGTACACTGTTTTCAAACCTTCAGAAGTTATTGCAACCTGTCTTCTTGTTTTTCATTCCATGTCTGGTTTGGGACTAGGATCTGATAAACATGTTCTATAGAACCACTCTTCATGGCCTAAAAGATAGTACCTTGCATACAACAGGTGGTAATATGTTTGCTGAGTGAATTAATCAATTTCCTTAATTTTAAAAAATTTGTTTATTTATTTATTTATTTATGGCTGTGTTGGGTCTTCGTTGCTGTGCGCGGGCTTTCTCTAGTTGTGGTGAGCAGGGGCTACTCTTCGTTGTGGTGCACGGGCCTCTCATTGTGTGGCTTCTCTTGTTGCAGAGCACGGGCTCTAGGCACACGGGCTTCAGTAGTTGTGGCACGCAGGCTTAGTAGTTGTGGCTCGCGGGCTCTAGAGCACAGGCTCGGTAGTTGTGGCCCACGGGCTTAGTTGCTCCACGGCATGTGGGATCTTTCCAGACCAGGGCTCGAACCCATGTCTCCTGCATTGGCAGGTGGATCCTTAACCACTGCGCCACCAGGAAACTCCCTCCTTAATTTTTTTTAAAAATAGAAGTTGTGGTTTCATGGGGCCAAACCTGACCAGTACCTTCATGTTCTACTAATCAGGGTGCTTACATAAAACCTAAGTTGTCCGACAAGGACTACATCACAGTGAAAATCCACAGGCAAGAGTTAGAAAGTATACTTTTGACTCTAGTTCTGTTAGTGTTTCCTTATACCATGGACAGTACACATCCCCATTCCTGCCAATTTAAACTGAACAAATTCTTTTCTCCATCCACGTCTATGGTCTTAGTTCAATAAGCAGGAGAAAGGCATAAATCACTTCACTTTCTTTATATAAATAGATAGATTTACAGAAGATAAGCTTTAGACTATCTAGTGTCAACATCAAAGTGGTACGTTTACATTTAACTTCAACTGTTCTGGAGAAAAAAGCATACCTTAAAGCCATTAACTAAATACATACAGAGAAAAGTGTCAGACCAAAAGCTACTGACCTCTTCTTAGACGAGACACTTTAAGAAACTACTCCAATATTTTCTGCATTTTTCTTCAACAAGCTCACTCAAAAAGTCAGTTTCTTACAAATAACAAATTGCTATAAAGTAATTTGTACCTTTGACATACTAAACAGATAGCCTAATCAAGCTACTAATCAAGTGACTTCCAAGATTAAGACTGAAACTTATAGCTTTCTGAACCTTGACCCTAACTGAGGAAAAATCCCATAACTGGCAAAATGAATTGTTTGCATGCAAAACTTCTGAAGAAATAATAGGAAGCCCATATTAGAGGATCCAAGTCAGTTAAAAGTTTTCCCAAATAAGACTCTCAGTTCTGCACAGAATTAAAGGCCTGTGTTCAAATTGAAGACCTGTATGATCCTGGGCAAGTCACTTAATCCCTCTGCCCCTCATTGTTCTCAAATGTACATGGAGATAATAATTCATAACTCAAAAGTTTTCTGCAAGATTTAAAATCCTAAGAAGAGGGACTTGCCTGGTGGTGCAGTGGTTAAGACTCTACACTCCCAATGCAGGGGGCCTGGGTTCGATCCCTGGACCAGGAACTAGATCCCACATGCATGCTGCAACTAAGGAGCCTGCCTGCTGCAACTAAAACCCGACACAACCAAATAAATAAATAAATAAATATTTTTAAAATAATAATAATGAAAAATAAATAAAATAAAATTCTAAGAAGAATTTCATTTTAACGTAAGCCATTTAGTCTGGACACACCATAAATCAGGTTAATTTCTCCTTTGCTTAGGGCCCACAAAAAATATTCCCACAAAAAATTTACTTGTTGGACAACTTTCCCTCTCGAGACTTCCTCATTTTTTTTTTAAATTAAACTATTTTAGTAAAAAAAAAATTCACTGCAAAATTGAACTCACAACAGAGAAAATACATTTGCACACTTATCAACTGTGTCTTTTTTTAATATCACAGAGCCTTAGGGATAGAAAAGTCATTGAATATATAGTACTACATTTTATTGTTCTAAGATGTATATTCACATTTTAATACCCCTGAAACTGACATATTACAATCAACAGCAACTTACAACAATAACTGACAGCGTCTTCTTTCTTAGCAGTACAAAAAATAGTGGTAAATCTTAAAATCAGTGCTAAGATTTAATGAAACATGGTATTTGGAATCCCCAGGCAATCTGTCAACTAGGCACTAAGCAAATAAAATTCTGCCTAGCTACTCTAAGTATGTAAACTATAATGTGAGTGTATATACACAGAGAGAAAATTCTTCAAAATATTAGAAATAAAAGTGGTAGTGGAATTTAGGGTGACTTAATTCCTTTATAACTTTCCATGGTTGTATGTTCTTTATAATAAACATGTATTTTTTAATCGGAAAAATACAATTTTCATTCTGAAGAAAAACTAGATGGGGTGTGTTAATATTATTATGGCTCTTTATATATTCTGGGAACATTTAATAGTTCATGGAGCATTTCTTTAGGATAAGTACAGAACAGTTAATGTTTAATTCACTGTTTCAAACTGGTCAAGATCAACATGTAAAACTGCATTAACATCAATGTTACTGATGCTGCAATTTTAAATTCCCATTTTATGATTATATCAAATTAAATTGCCTGTTTTTTTATAGGCACATGTGAATATCTTCCACAACAAGCTGATGAATTATTAAATAGGGTAGAAATGTTACTTCAAATCAACAGAAAGTATATGGTTTTCCTAATTTCTATTGTTTAGTAGTAAATCTACACAGAATTTCACATAAAACAGAACAGATATTTTTTTCTCTATGTGAAAATTTACCTAAATGTTTGCTTTAATCATGTTGAATGTTCCAACGCTTTTTATCAGTTGAGGAGTTCAGCTTAACAATCCTCTAACATCTGAAACTAATAGGAAAAAAACTAGGACTTCCCTGGTGGTCCACTGATTAAGACTCCAAGCTTCCACTGCAGGGGGCACAGGTTCGATCCCTGGTTGGGGAACTAAGATCCTGCATGCCACGCAGCGTGGCCAAAAACAAACAAACAAAAAAATAAAAATAAAAAACAACAAACAGGAAAAAAACTAAAAGTAGAAAATGGAATTAAAATGTCAAAGTGTTTCTACCGCTTCAAAATTGCTCTATAACTATAAAATACTCTTAAAAATATTAAACTCCTCTCAGTTTTTTAATGAGCTTTCTTTTCAAAGAAAGAACGTTCTGCACAAGTCCCCAGAGCAATGAAGTATAAGTCATAAAGTAACAAAATTGATTTTTATGTGCACATGTGGGGGGCGGGGGGGCGGTGCTTAAGAAGACCAAACAGAGAAATCAAGCCCTGGACTGTAAGCCCATGTTTTGCCTCTAAGCAACAACATATTAAAGCCTGGGCAGCTATACTGCCTAGAATTAAATCTTAGTGTAAATCAGCAAAATAAATAACTTCTGTTGAGTAAAAATCCAAATTTTGTATTTAAGCAAGTCTTTAATTCAAGTGAGACTCTGACACGTTAAAAGGAGCTTATGAGTATGAAGTAATGTCATGATATATGAGCACAAAGGGTTTTAACAGGATAGGGAAAATGTCTATGATAATGCTTAAATGGCTGTCCAATCACCCACAGGACTGATGAAAATGGAGAAAAGGTCAAAGACTTGGGTCAAATAGATGATTAACGAAGAGAATGGAGGCTGAAAGTTAAATGTAGATAAGTGGTCTTATGCTCAATGAAAATGTAAACATAAGCCAAGTTTCTACAAAGATGCACTACAATACTGATTCATGAAAGAGCAAAGATCAGACATTTATTCTAATCCTTGAAGAAGCTAGGAAAAATCCTATTTTTAAGGAAAGGAGTAACTCTCAGGAACTACAATGACAACATACAACCAGAAAAAAAGCAACAGTATGAAGTAATAAAAATCAAACATTCACACGATCAAAGAAATTGTGGATGATGAAATTCACGAGTAAAGATGACTTGGATTTTGATTCACCACAAAGTGTCAATATTCTGAAGCATTTGAGATTGTGTGACACAGACAAAGCGACTGTGACTCAAAAGTGGTCTTTTCAATGTGCTAATGCTCTCGCTCCATACGCACTTTCTAAGAGACAACTGTTGACCCACCTTATTACTCACACCTAACTCCAAATACGACTCCCCCTCAAGTCAATCTAGCTCCAGAGAGGACATCTGCCATCAGTAAGTACAGTCAAAAGAGTATATCCCCCAAGTCCCAAGAGCAATTCCGAAAACGGGTTTTTCAAAATCCAAAACAAAACAAAACAAAAGTAAACCAAAGAACCTTTAAAATAAGTATAGGCGACTAGTTTGAAAAAGACAATATTTACTTGGATATACAGTACTAGGGAATATATTAGAAAATCTCACTCTAACCAAGTAAAATGAACATGTAAGTATAGTTTGCAGAGCTTCAAAAACATACAGGAAAACCTACAGTTGCCATGGGTTTTTTTGTTTTGTTTTGTTTTTATTTCAGCAAAACATAGTCCTTCACATCAAATTAATGTTAATTTGAATTCATATGGTTTTGTTTTTATCTATTATGTAGATCAATTTTGGTTCTTTAGTTGTATAAGTTATAAGCTAATGGAATTTATATATAACCAGCTAAAGCTCATACATATAGGATACATATAATAAAAATGCCACGTTTATTTTAAACATGCATTAAATATACTTACACAGTAGCTCTTCAGTCTGATAAAATCTACAGTCATAGGTATAGATCTATCACTATTTCTGTTCAGTGCTTTGATGTAATCCAGCAGGTCAGCAAAGAATTTATAGCCCCCCTTGAGCACACAGAGGGCCACGATGTGATGGCCTCCCATCTCCTTCATCACATCTCGAGCCAGCCGTTCAGTCCTACAGAAATAAAATCAAGAATTTAATAGAAATTAAATTATATTATAAAAGGAACATTTAAACTTTACAACAAACATCCCTTAAAGATTAAACTTCGAATTCCCTGGCAGTCCAGTCGTTAGGACTCGGCACTTTCAGTGCCGTGGCCCTAGGTTCGATCCCTGGTCTGGGAAACTCAGATCCCGAAAGCTGCGAGGCTCAGCCAAGCATTAAAAAAAAAAAAAAAAAAAAAAGATTAAACTTCAACAAAACACATCCTTTGCCCCCATGAAGTATAATATCCTTGCTCATAAAGTGAAGATAAAAATTTCAAAAACCTTCCAAATCCAAGTGTACTGTTACATCTATCATAAATTTTAAAAACGCAAATTAAAATAAGATACAATTTTCACCTATCAAACCAGCAAATTCCAATAATACAATATTAGAAGAGATTGTAAGGAAAGAGCACTCTCATATACCATTGGGAGTATAAATTAATATAAACTTTTTGGAGGATAATTTGGCAGTATCAAAACATTCAATAAACACCTTCCCCTTGTCACAAAATTTCCCCGTGGATAAATTTGAGCAACTGCCCAAACATCTATAAAACGATGTTCCCTTCTAGTATGATCTGCAAAAGCAAAATAATGGAGACATCTTGCACCTAATCAATAAGGAACTGGTTATATCAATTATGGTACAGCCAGAAAATGGAATGCCATGCAACCTTTAAAATATATGAGATAGTTCTGGATGTATTAATATGAAAAAATGCCCAATAAATTTTAGACCTATATGATAGTAATACCCATGTGTTAAAATATATAGTATATGTACATGGCCAATGTATAGGGAGGAAATGTGTACAGCAGGCTCAGAGAACTTCACTCTTCTTGTTTAAGCCTCTATAGTTAGAATATTTTAGAATTCTAGAATATAGCTATATTAGAATAGAGTTATAATATTGATATTATAATTTTAAAATAAAAAACAACAGCCAGACACACAAGGCAAGCATTTAAATAACAAGTAAAGTTTTTCACTGCAATTCATTTAACAGGAAATTTTCAAGCTAGACGTGCATAATCATCAAAATCTGACCTTGTCTTCCCGTGATTCAGCCCCAGTCCATTACCCTGTTCAGGGTTGAGAAATCAGACTTTGTGCCTAGAGTTCATTCTTCCAATCTCCCTTCAATATTTACTTTATTCTACTCCCTACAGATTCCCAGTATACCATGACTTATACTGGGTAATTAGTAAGCTCTCCCTTCCTCCCTTTTTTGTCAAGAGGGCTTTTAAAACAGAAAGCATCTATTATGTGACAAGCTGGTCTAGTTCATGTTCAAACATCAACTACTTAAAACAGTTGCTGACACTTGAAATTAATATAAGAAAAAAACAAAATTTCAATTTAAGATCGTACTAACCTGTCCATAATTAGTCCATGAGGAATAAACACCTTTTCCAAATCCTCAGCATAATGATTAGGTATACAAAATAAATCTAGGTCATAACCTGGTTCATCATCACTAATCTGAAAGAGAAATATGGCTGTTTTCAGTGAGAGCATTTCATGATACAAACACTTGATTGGATTTAGACGTTTAGAACCCTTAGCCTATCACAGAAATTTAGGTATGATATCAAGAACTTTCTGTAATTTCGTAGGTATGATAATGAATTACAGTTATATAAGAAATCAACCACATGTTTTAGAGATGAATAGTTAAGATTACAGAAGTAAAATGACATGAAATTTTCTTTAGTTCAGCAGAGTAAAAGAAAAACTTTAAAGAGCTAAGACAAATGTGGCAAAATCTTGACAATATTATAAACGCGTGATGAGTATATGGGGATCCATTACATTATTCTCCCGACTTTTGCAAATGTTTGAAAATTTAGTAAAAAATGCTTAATACAGTATAGTCTAGCAAGTTAAAATATTACAGTGAGCAAGAAAAACTGCTGTTCCCCACCTCAAACCCAAAGAGTCTCTCTCATCTCACAGTAGGAAAAAAAAATCACCAAAAAAGCTAAGTGATTCCTTAAAAATCCAAACTTCTAGAAGTCTGAGATTGTTATAATCAACTCATGAGGTGCCTTCATAATAGATACTCTAAGATTGTTTGAGTAGGACCACATATTGGTCGTCTTGATATGTCCAGTCCTTATAATGCAAAATGTTTAATAACACTGATGATGAGGTACCTGTGGTGGTAAAATGTACTATGATTACAGTTTTATAATTATATAATGGGCCTGTAAACACAGAAAAATGTAACAAAATCATAAAAAACTTTTGTCTTGCGGAGGGGAGTTACAGCGATTTTATTTAACTCTTTATACTATATATCCCAAATTTTCTTCAGTGAGTACATATTGCTTTTTAAAAATATCAAGTCTTTCTTATAAATTATTTGTGGTAGTATGTGTTTTTATATACATATGTGAAAAGTATGGGGAAATTTTATGATATATTAAAACCAAATCTACAAACAAAAAAATTTTAATACAAAAAGTTAAAAAAAGAGGAGAGAGAGGGAGAGAGGAAGAAAGAAAGGGTGGGTATGGAAGAATATACCAAACAATAGTCAACTGTAAGAAGTGGGGACCTGCCACTTTCTACACTTTGACTTCTTTTTTTTTCCCCACTGCCAATTTCACTTTTTAAAAAAATTATAGTTGATTTATAATTCCCACTCAGCATTATATTTAAAGCTTATTCAAAGACACAAACCACAATTATAATACTGTCTCACATGACATTCAAGACTAAGTATCTTCCAAATCACATTCAAGAAGCTGATGACATGAACTCTGGCAGTTTGCAAGAAATACTGGTCAAACCATAATTAAATCTCACTGCATCAGTTAATATCTATTGAGTACCTCCTCCTTCGGTCAGCACTGTATTAGGTGCTTAAGGACAAGTAGCTTGGTTTTCAATAAATTTCTAAAATATATACTTAAGATACATTTATTATTCACAGAATTGATAATTATATTCTAAGAAATTTGAGGTTCACATCATCTCTCTTTCAGTCCCAAGAGCTCTGAGTTTTCCAGACTTCGGTGGAATTTCAAGTACCGTCATGTCAGACTGGTAGTAGCTGTGCACCGCTTCTGCTTGGAGCACGTGGCCAGGAGCCTGGCAGTGACTCAGGCAGGTGGACTGGGACATGCCCACAGGTAAGCTCCAGCAGCACATAGTGCACAGGCACTCGCTCGGCACGAGGTGTGAAGTCAATATTGATTTGTTTTTTTAAAAACATGTATTACTTTCATATGCAGGAAAAAAATCCTATTTTGAGGGGCAAAAGATTATGCCAGGTCCTCTAAGGTGAAGTACTAATGTATCTGCTAAACATTGTCATCAGGCTTGTTTCAGAAGACATTTACTATAAAAAGAATAGGAGTATGGAGGTTCCTTAAAAAACTAAAATAGAGCTATCATACAACCCAGCAATCCCACTACTGGGCATATACCCTGAGAAAACCATAATTCAAAAAGAGTCATGTACCACAATGTTCACTGCAGCTCTATTTACAATAGCCAGGACATGGAAGCAACTTAAGTGTGCATCGACAGATGAATGGATAAAGAAGATGTGGCACATATATACAATGGAATATTACTCAGCCATAAAAGAAATGAAATTGAGTTATTTGTAGTGAGGTGGATGGACCTAGAGACTGTCATACAGAGTAAAGTAAGTCAGAAAGAGAAAGACAAATACCGTATACTAACACATATATATGGAATCTAAAAAAAAAAAAATGGTTCTGAACCTAAGGGCAGGACAGGAATAAAGACACAAATGTAGAGAATGGACTTGAGGACACGGGTGGGGGAAGGGTAAGCTGGGACGAAGTGAGAGAGTGGCATGGACATATCTACACTACCAAATGTAAAATAGATAGCTAGTGAGAAGCAGCCGCATAGCACAGGGAGATCAGCTCGGTACTTTGTGACCACCTAGAGGGGTGGGATGGGGGGGTGGGAGGGAGGCGCAAGAGGGAGGAGATATGGGGATATATGTATATGTATAGCTGATTCACTTTGTTATAAAGCAGAAACTAACACACTACTGTAAAGCAATTATACTCCAATAAAGATGTTAAAAAAAAAAGAATGGGACTAGGACATTTGTGTCATCTACAAGAGTATTTCAAGCAAGCATTACTTTTATAATGCTTCATAACAAGCAAGCATTACTTTTCTAAATTTTATAAACTGAAATTTAGTTAAAAGTTCTGGGAAAAGAAGAGCTAGACCTTGCTAGATGCTACAAGAGGACAAACATTGATATCAGGCTCATCAGAACAGATCTGCTATTACCTGACAAGAATGAAAACGTACCATTTCATAGTGCTTTTAAAGTCAAGATCCGGAGCACCAAAATGGCTTCCCTGAGACTTACTCACCCCTTCCTCCCAGTTACTCACTGCTTCTGCCATAAGCATAAACCAGGACCCACCCAGGACTCTTTGAAACATGCAACACTTATAAAGCCTACTGGTTCTGTGAAAATGGCTCAGTGCCTGGCTATGGGTTTTGCAGGCAGCCTAAGAACTTCAAGAGTCTTGTTTGTCTCAATCAAAGCCAATGTGAATTCTGCCCAGAGTTCATCCCAAACATGCAGTTTAACACAGACAGACCAGCACAGATGTACCCCCCCCAAATAGGAATTCTCTCTCTGTCAACACGCCAAATTAATTTCCAATTCAGGGACTTCCCTGGCGGTCCAGTGGTTAGGACTCTGCGCTTTCACTGCTGAGGGCCCCGGTTGGGGAACTAAGATTCCACAAGCTGTGTAGCGTGGCAAAAAAATGTTTTTTAATTAAAAAAATTCTTTTTTCCAATTCAAAAGGTTTTATTTTCAATCAATACTATTAGATTTACATATCACATTCAGGGTAAAAGGGTTGATATGTTATTTCAAGATTAAAAAAACATGTCAATATAACTCTTCCCAAAAGGCAAAAATAAGAATTCATAAAACCTGTATCACTTGAGGTACTTTAGGCATAAGTTCACAACTTTGTTATAATTCACTATAAATACATGGGGTGTATTTATGGGGGTCCTAATTTAAGAAACATATGATTTGGCCATGCGTAGATAATTGTCAGAACTGGGCAAGGACTACATGAGGGTTCATTATACTAATATGTGTACCTGTGTATGTTTCAAATAAAGTTAAACAGGAAGCAATTTATTTAAATGATAACAAGGCACCAACATCACTTTTTCTCAATTTTACATTAATGAAAAATCCAAGTTTTAAAAATTCATATTTAATGTTCAAATATGTATTAGAATAGTAATTTTTAAATGGTGAGGACCTTATTCAGGACCTGTAATTCTTATCACCAACACTCACTCAAATATTTATTGAGTACCTACTATGTTGTACATACTAGAGAGGATTAGATAAATTTGACACAACTACCCTCAAAGAGCTTACAGTGTAGTAGAAGATATGACATATACATGAAAAACCATAAGACAGTGTGAAACTATTTTAAAAATACAGAAAAAGTATTATGGGAGTTTAGGAGGGTACTCAAACTCTCAGAAGCCTTGCTTGCACCTAGACCACTGACAATAAGAAATAACAGAAGATATAATTCAATAGACAGGAATTTGTTTTAATCATCCCAAGCACCAAAGCTTCATATTAAACAGGGCTAATAATCTCAATCTCTAGAAGAGCTAGAGAGAAATATACTTGGTGGCCTTTAATCTTATCAGCCCTTATTTGTTCCATCTGATATTGGTTAATATCTGGTATTAATTAACCCCATCTAACATGGATTAGTTAACAATCCAGTGGGTACTCTGATAGGAAGGGATTGCAATATGTTTAATTATATAAAAATGCATCCAGCACCCACCTTGATTAAGGTACTATGCAATAGATTTTGTAGGGGGATACAAAGATGATTATAAATTTAGAGCCTTCAAAGAGCATATAATCTAATGGAAAAGACATATACACATATAACTAACTATACAGCACATTAAAGCTTATAATCTGTACCAAATCTAACTTCAGAAGCCCACAAACGTGTGATTATCAAAAGCGGTTATACACACTAAAGATAAACATGGAACCCAAGGTCAGCCAGCACCAATGACTCCCTCCTAAAGCAATATCAAGCTTAAAGTAGTCAATATATTCTGTTGCCTAGGATATAAACTGAGTAAATTAGACTGGTATGTCTCTGATACTGAATTAGCACAGCCTTCTAAATCAACTAGGCAATAGCAATGCCCAACTTTGTATATGAGTATAAATCACATCTGTTTTATTATTTGTGACTTGGTGTTGCATGTCTAAGCACGTGGTTATTACCAACACCTTCTAAAAGAACTGCATTAGTCTGCCACAACAAAATACTGTAGACCGGGTGGCTTAAACAACAGTAATTTATTCCCCACAGTTCTTTAGGCTGGGAAGTCCAAGACCAAGGGGCCAGCAAAGTAGGTTTCATTCTGACATCTCTTCTCTTGGCTTGTAGGCAGCCATCTTCTCCTAGCTATCTGTGTGCTGAGCGCTGGGGCTGGAAACTCTCCGGTGTCTTTCTTAAAAGACCAGGGCCCCACCCTCATGACCGTACCTAATCCTAATTACCTTCCAAAGGCCCCATCTCCAAATACCATCACATTGGGGGTTAGAGCTTCAACATATGAACTTAACATAAAATGGCTAAAGATCGCAAAGAAGGTCCTGGATGGCTTTGGGGAGGGCCCAACCCCAAAATATTTGGGGGAGAGCCCTGGAGGGGCTGGAAGTGGTAAACAAATGAAATGTGGTTTCTCTGCAGATCCACCTTTCCTACTCTGATTTCCAGTTCAGCCAGAAATGGCCAAAGGATAGGTTATTAATAGCTCTCAGTTACTTACCATTTACCCAGACAGTTCAGAAATCTGACTGCATCTCCTCAGAGCTTTAAAACATAGCTCTCAAATTCTAACCTATCTGTAATATACTTGTTAATGGTAAAATCTACAAGGCACTTTTATTAATATGAAAGATTATTGAAAATGTAACATTACTATCTTTTGTCTATTTGCTATCATAAATTACCAAAATAATTTTATTTTTCAGTAAAACTGAAGCCACAAATTCTTAATAATTATGTGTCACATCGATAATAATGGTTTCCATACATGAAAAATTTTGTGGTTTACACATGTCTAATTACAGAGATATACTATCTAAAATTACAGTAAGCATGGAAATTAACTCGAGCTAAGACAACACATGCAACATCAATTCATCATCTGTGAGCAGGATTGCTTAAGCCTGTTTGTGGTCAAAAAATGACAATGTTCCTGGGTCCAAACAAGACTAAATGGAAGTGAGGAAGCGAGTCTTTAAAAATATGAATTAAAAGATGTACAGTAATAGATAAAATACATTTTATTTTATTCCTAGTAACCAACAATAATTCCAAGCTTCTAGAATAGGCAGAAATGGCTAGGTGGCATATTTTTACCTTTTATATTCAGACACTTTAAAATTCTCAGAAAAACCCAAAGCAGATGTGTCATCCCCTTGGGATAATTTGTAATAACTCAGGATATCATAAGACCAAAATTATGAACTACTGATGCATTTATCCCTAAATGTGAAAAGAATTAAAAGGTTTACAAGAATCTAAGGGTTACAAGAATTAAAATCAGCATTCTATTCAACTCAGGGATAAATTATTACCTGCTTCTACGTAAGCGGGCCCATAACTACTATCTAATACTATCATCTTTCCTTTCCAGTGTGCACAGTGGAATAACAGGCATGTTAATTCTGGGCAAAACATAAATGCCTATCAATTATCAGAAGCACAGTGCTGAAGATAGTAGTTTCATAGCAATCTGAAGTGTTTGTTTGAATTCTTATTAGTAGCAAGTTATTCTAAATGTTTGTTAGTAATTTGGTAGCCACTGGTGGAAAATAACAATCCAGTCTCAATATTAACGATGGTGGTTGACACTTTTATAGCATATAAATCTTATCAATGCACACAATATACAATTACAGATAGGAAGAAGAGCACACTAGCACATCTTTATCATCTCTTCACAGGGGAAAAGAATGACATGGCCCAGTTACTGCCTCGTGAACTACAGAAATCTAAAAGAGAACTTCAAGACCCCTCTTCTCTGCTGATCTGGTTGGTCCTTTTGTCTTTTTCCTACCTCCTGCCTATGGACTTTCTGTGACACCTAGATACAAAAAATGGACAGAAAACAATTAAGATGAATCTACAGTATGCATGTCACGTTAATCAATTTGTAGAATGAAACCCCCAAACTCAACTGCTCCATTTTTTGGTGGTCACCAAGAATAATTTTGGTCTACATTGTCAGTCTAAACCCTGATAACAATGATAGGGTTGTGGACCAAAAAAATGCACTATTTTATCAATTCTGTGAAAATTATTAGCCGGGTAAGATTTAAGTCCAGTTAATAAGGGTTACATTTCTAGCACTACCATCCTGAAATTTAGAAGATATTTTATCCACATAATGTGTATCTGATGTTTCACAATAACTTGCAAACATTCAGAAGCTTGTTCTTTGTTCAAGTGTGTCCAAGTTTACCCTGGAAGTTTAGAGAGATAGTTACAAGTAGCATGGGTCATATCAGGCAGATCTGCAGGTCAATTTCATCTAAGTGATACTGGGCAAGTTATCAATAGTTCACCAATCTGTGCCTCCAAGGTCATCCTAGTGTTTATCTCTCTCCCTCCTATTATGTATCTTTAGGGCAGTTATATTAGATAATGTTGCAAAATATTTACTTCAATGCCTAAAGCATAATAAGTACTAAATAAATATCTACTACTGTCACTATGAACCTAAAAGTGGAGAGGTTAAGAGCAGACTCTGGGGCCAGATAGCTTAGATTCAAATCCTAGTATTGCTGGGTAATCTTGGGAAAGTTACTTAACCTCTCTGAGCCACATAAATTTTTTAAATAAATATCAAACCAGTTAATATGTGTAAAGGGCTTAGTAACCAGCATACAGTAAGCACTATTTAAGTGTCCGTCACTGCTAACATGAAGACAATTTCTGGGAAGGAAATTAAAAAAGGAACAGGAATTTGCAAACCGAAAACACAATCAATATCTTGATGCTCAAACAAAACTAACAGCCAGTTCTAGCAAAAATAATTCACTATATGCTGGTGCAGCCATTGGACCCCAAAGCTTAAAAGCATCTAACTTCCTCAGCAACTGAATAAAAACAGTTGAGTACCTACTATTAGCATAACATTTAAGTGTATGGGCCCTCCTTGAGAGAGACCTAGGTTTGAGTCTGAGCTCCTCTTAATAACTGTGTGACACTGGGTATGTTACGTTAAGAGGTTAAGTTACTTAACCTCTCACTGAGGCTTCAAGGATTCCTCATCTGTAAAACGATAATCATACTTTTGTTAGAGGGTTGTTTTGAGGACTAAACAGGACTATGTAGGTAAACACATCGATAGATATTATTACTATTCCCAGTCAGGAACCACGCAAAGGTTGTTCATTCACAAAGACCGGCTATCCTTTCAATAACACCATGAGGTAGTTAGCACCTCAGTTATACATAAGACACTTAAATCCAGAAAGCTAGTTACCCAAGGCTACACTGCTAGTAAATAACCCACGCAAGCAGGATCCCAGGCCAGACTCCATTAAGAGCACTACTCTTTACCTTAAGTCACAATGCCTAATATGAACTAGAACCCTTCCCTTTTTAGGGCTCAAGTGGTTAATTATTTAATGTATTCATCCAACAGACCATCACTGAGAATTTCTTGCATTCCAGGCACTGTACTACGCGCTGGGGTTACAGCGGTGCTTCCTGCCCTTATAAAGTTTATGTTTTTGTGGGAGAGACAATCAACAGGTAATAAGGTAACTGCTAAAATAATAATAATAATAGTAATAATGCAGGCTAAGGCATTTAACTATTGAGAGAGGGTTGGCTATTTTAGCAAGCGTGATCAAAACGGGAGGGTAAGGGGAGGGAGCAGCTGGGCTTGTTCGAGAAACAAGGAAAAGAACCAATGAGGCTGGAGACAGGATACCAAAGACGGATTACGGTGCCAATGCCCTTGAAGGTAAGGACCAGATTCGCATTTTTTGTCCCCTGCAGCATCAAAGAGCATAGGATCCGGATTCAAGCAGATCTGATTACGAGGCCTGGCTACCTCTGGGCCGTGGGAAAGCTACCTAATATCGGCTAACTACTTTCTACGTGTGTAAAAAGGTAGGCATGGTTACCGCTGCCAAGGCTGCCGTGAGGATGCAATGAGGCAATGCGCATTCCCACAAATAATCATTACAATGTCTGCAAAACTAGATTAAAATACCAGTCCCCGCATGCCTCCCATGTGGTCGTTTCCGTGCTCCTGGTCCCTCTCATGGAGCTGCCCCGAGGACCTCACCCACACACCGCAAATCGACAGGGAAGAGCCCCTCCTAAGAAAGCTCCCACCCTCACCCCGCCAGATCATTCCCGAACTGGCCCACGGCCCCTCCCCATAGCACGCTCGCAAGCGGCACATGTCAACCAAAACGCCATTTCCACCCTCTCCTCCCACACGCAGCCCTCCTTCCCGGGGCTCTCCTGAGGCGGCCACCCCCACCTCACCGTTCCATCCCCCCAACCGCCCGGGTGTGACGCGCGGCCGAACCAGGAGGCTGCGGCCGCCCCCGCCCCCCGGCCCCGGGCCACGCCGACCCGAGCCCGCACTGCGGCCCCGCGTCTCAGGGAACGGCCGCCGCCGCCGCCACGGGCCTGGCGGGCCAGGCTGCTCACCACGACGCTGGGGCTGCGGGTCGCCATAACGGAGCCGGCTGGTGCGCGGGCTGAGGGCAGTCTGAGGAGGAGGAAGCCGGTGGCGGGGCCGAGAAGAAGGCGGAGGCGCGGCAGGAGGCGGCGCCGCGCGGGAAAGCAGAGTAGTCCGCCCGAGCGCTCCTCGCCGCCGCCGCCGCCGCCGCTAAGAGCTGAGGCGCAGCAGGCCCCGCCCCCGCTCCGCCCCGAGGCCCCGCCCATAACGGCTGCGCGCTCCCCGCGCCCCTCCGTGGGAGCCTGCGGCTTTCCACGCTCCCGAGGTGGCCGTGGGAATTTTCTTCCCAAAGAAGCGGAGACTCCCGCGCAGCCTCTCTTCCTCTTTCCCTCAGTCTCTCATCCAGAAGGCTCCCAAATTCCCAGACCTGCCACCGCCCTCCTTTCTTCCCAGTGGCCCTAAACTGGGCGCCGGCTCTTCAGGTTCCTTGGACTGCATTGCGGCTTCCATTTTTCCTGACTCGTAGCCGGATTCTAACAAAAATCTTTAACTGGATATAAGAGTTGAGACCTAGAGCCCTAGAGTCAGCCCGATAAGAGTACAAATGTGAGGGGAACCCTTAACTGTTCTGTGACCTTGTGCGAATCAGGCTCACTGAGCCTCTCTTTTTCGTCTCAGTAAAATGGGGATATTATTAACAAGGATCGTTGAGGATTAAGGAAGATGATGTGTACGTATATGGTGTGTGCATATGTATATCTATCTATATATATATGGTACAGCACTTAGGACAGTGCACAATCAGTAAATGGGAACTATCACCTTTGCTGATCTATATTCTTTGCCACCACAATTCCCGATACGGAAATGGGTGAAAAAATCTTCCCCGACTCTCCAATAGGTCGAGTAAGCAAATAAGAGTTGTTCCATTCCTAACGTGCTCATCTGTGTAGCTCCAGCACCCACCCACCACAGTGCCCAGCACAAAGTTGGTGGCCTCCATTAAGGCCACTGAGGGAAATGTGATGGTAGGTGACTTGTGAAACGGGGTAAGTCATTGAACTCGGAGCTTCAGTCTCTTTCTCTAAAAAATAGTGCTGCTATGAACTTTTTTGTTTTTTTACGTATCTTTTGGTGAACATGAGTGTATTTCCATTGGGTATATAGACTTTGAAGTTCGTATTAGCACATTTTATTACTTATTCTTTTAACAATCATTGTTTCACTGGGAAATTAATTCAGAGAACTTTCGGTTATACATTTGGCCCCTGACACAAATGGACTCAGCCACCCACACTGGTTTCTAAATTAGATACCAACACTTCAGAACCCTTCCAGCTTGCTTCTGGCTTGCAGTTTCTTTCTCCAGCCCCTATGGTACCACATACTCCTGTATTTTAACAGAGATTTGAAATAAATGGTGAAAGCCCAGTGACTTTAAAGACAAAGAAACAGTCATTATTTCAACCCTGTCATTCTAGGTGACAACTTGGAGCTTTTACTTGTGTTTAAAATTTAAAACAGCAAACAAAGTGCAGCCTACAAGACGTAATCCTTTTGTTTGGTAAGTGAAAATCTGGTTAATGTATGAAATATTTTACTGAATTTGGACAATGTATTTAAAATTGAAATGTATTCTTTTAAATTTTTAATTGTTTCAAAACTAAAGATGAAATCAAGAAAATAATGGTTTTTACTATTACAGAAAATAATTTTGTCAGACAAAATAATTTTCTCGTATAATTTTGTCATTCTGGGTGTCAAATATGCTATGTATGCCACCGATCTTTACTAGAATATCTGCATGAAGGAAGAAATAAGGAAAGCATGGGTATAACCCAAGATTCCCCTGCCCCACTCCTGACTTTCCAGAACAGTTTTGTAATCCACTTATGTGGACATAATGAGGAATTATTTCTGTACCACAACCAATTCTGAGTATATTTCTGCTCCACACATTACCATGGTGCTGTGGTCCACCAAAATTTGTATTTCTATTAAAAAAAATTATCACTGCAACAATACTTATCCTAGGGCTTCCCTGGTGGTGCCGTGGTTAAGAATCCACCTGCCAATGCAGGGGACACAGGTTTGATCCCTGATCCGGGAAGATCCCACATGCCACAGAGCAGCTAAGCCCGTGCACCACAACTACTGAGCCTGCGCTCTAGAGCCCATGAGCCACAACTACTGAAGCCTGTGCACCTAGAGCCCGTGCTCCACAAGGAGAAGCCACTGCAATGAGAAGCCCGCACGCCGCAACAAAGAGTAGCCCCCACTCACTGCAACTAGAGAAGGCCCGTGTACAGCAGTGAAGACCCAATGCAGCCAAAAATAAAAATAAATAAATTTATTAAAAAATACTTATCCTAAATGTTGAATTTTCAAACTGAATTTGCAATAGCTTTCTCAATGTCAGATGTTTCGCCTTCATCAGAATAAATTCCCATTAGCTTTACTTTGATTCCATGAATTGGATGACAAATTGAACCATTACTGGAATTAACCAATGTGATGGTTAATTTTTATGTTTCAACTTGGCTTGGCCATGGTGCCCAGATATTTGGTCAAACATTATTCTGGATGTTTCTGTGAAGGTGTTTTTTTGGATGAGATTAACATTTAAATCAGTGGACTCTGAGTAAAGCAGATTACGTTCCCTAATGTGGGTAGGCCTCATCCAATCATCTGAAGGCCTGAATAGAACAAAGGCTGACCTCCCCTGCAGGCAAGAAGGAATTCTGCCGCCTTTCTGGACTGGAACTGCACCTCTTCCCTGTGTCCAGCCTGTTGGCCTTCTCCATCAGATTTTGGACTCGCCAGGTCTCCACAACCGTGTGTGCCAATTCCTTAAAATCTCTCTCTCTCTCTCCCACACACACACACACACACACACATATCCTGTTAGTTCTGTTTCTCTGGAGAACCCTGACTAATATAACTGATTTTCAATTTGAATCATCTCACGATATCAATATAAAACTGACATCATTTAACTGTGAAGTTCTCCTGCAAATAGAGCTACTTATTAAAAGGTATTGTTTCACTTTTCATCATGTACAAGGAAACCTGAAATCAAAAATGAGTAAATGAATTTTGAAGAAGTTATTTGATCTAAAAAGAGTCATTCACGAGCAATATGAAGATACCCTCTCTGCAGCTGCATCTTGTTAAATCACCTTTGCTGCACGGCCTTCTTAAAATAACTACAAACCTTTGAGGTAGATGATGATGCTGTCTCTGTAGACATGTCTTCTGGTTTTCATGTAGTCAGTGATAATAACTATCAAAAATGTTTTGTTCATGTTACACATTCATGATCAGTTTTCTGGAATAACAAATTTGGTATTTTTTTATCAGTTATGCACTTCAGTTTTTTGAACCCATGCTGAAAGGGTGGACTGCAAATTTAAAAAAAATAAGGGTTGTAGATTTGCAACATATAATGAATGACATAACCATTGTACCAAGAGCATTCAGATGACTCGCTGTATTATGTTCTATGGCAGGACATATTTCTGCCTCTATTTCCTGAATGTATTTTACATACACATAAATATGTAATTCCCTGTGTCCACTGGCCTACTGACTGGTGGCCTAGCAGCTTCTTGTAACTTGCAGGTTTTGGCACGGGCACACCCAGCTGGCACACCCAGTGTCCAGCAAGGGGCACAGTGGTGAATACTGCCCCCCCCAATCCCTACCCAGGACAAGAATGAGTCGGTTGTCTTTAACTCCTAGTGTCAGTGCACTTGCTTTGTTATCAGTGAACACCCAGCACACTGTCCTTGAGAGGGAGCTGTTAGTTACCTTGTATTTGGAAAAACTTAGGAAAAGGGAGAAGAGTTATCACTGGTTGTTGTTTAGGTTTAACTCTCTGTTAAAGTGAGAATTTGGTTCTCTGTACATGCATCTCACAAGCTAGTAGATGAGACCAAGGCAGAAGCTGGAATTAAAAAGTGGTGATGCAACAGACCCATCCTGGCTTATTTCAATTCAACTATTAATACACTTCGTGGGAAAATGAAAAATCTGGGACAAATGCTAAACTGGACAAGATGCCAGGATAACACATAAGCTGGGAATGTTTTGGGCAAACTGGAATGTATATACCTACAATGTATATACCTACAATGGTATAGGGCCAGCTGGGGGATGCTTTCCAATGCTGCTGATGGCAGCTCTTCAACTGAAGTCCCCCAATCTCTGAGAGTTTTCTCCCTCTCCAGTTCACTTTGGCCACCTGCCTAACGTTAAGCATGCTTCAGATCCACGGGAGACCTCCAATTCCACGGTCTATCACCCTGTTCTCGGCTTCCCTTACATCCCTGACTTCCCAGTTCAGTTTGCATCCCACATGAACCACTCTCTCACCACTGCCAGAAGTCCTTTGTGCCCTTCTAATTCTGCTCTGCCACAATGGCAAAGCCACACCCTGGATCAACCCACAGCCTGTTTTGTCTACCTGTTAGGCTGTGGAGGGCTGTAGGAGAAAACCCCGCAACCATGCGGGTTGGTTCCTCTACAGATTCACGGTCTCAAACCTCAACTGGGCCCTAAACACCCTTCCACAATCCTTCACAAGTGCTTGGTCAGCTCCCCGTCTTGTTCCCCTCAGTAATGCTCTTAACATTCAGCCCTATTCAACCCCATCAAATTCACTCTAGAATGAAGACTCAACCCATTAACTTATGAAGAGAGGGAAGGAATCAGGCCTGAATCACATCAGTTCCTTCCACCCACATCTACACTGCTTCTTCCCCTTTATCCTCCAGGCCCAGAGGTGATGAGTCTCTCCATATTTGCTCTATCTACTTTCTCACTTCCCATCTCCCCTCAACAAACTTTCATTGTCTTCTGCATCCACCATTGGACTGAAACAGCTTTGACAAAGAACACCAGTGACTGCTATCTTGCCAAATCCGATGGACACTATCTTTGGCCTTGTATAACTGTCCTTCACATTGCATTTGATACTATTTATCACTTTGTTCTTGAATGTCTCTGCCATCTCTTTGGCTTCCGGAACACCACCTTCCTGATTCTCCTGCTGCCCTATTTCTTCTTGCTTTCTCTCTCAAAGTTTCCAGTATACCCTTCCCCAGTGTTAACATCCAATACAACCACACCCAGTACAATGATCAAAATCAGGAAACTCACATTGCTACAACAGTGTTAACTAATCTAGAACCCTTATTTAAATTTCACCAATTGTCTCGTTACTATCCCTTTCCTGGACCACACTGAATCCAGGAATGCATGTTGCATATCCTGAAGTCTCCATCATTCTGGAACAGTTCCTCACTCTTTGTGATCTTGACTTTTTTTTTTTAATTGGAGTATAGTTGCTTTACAATGTTGTGTTAGTTTCTACTGTACAGCAAAGTGAATCAACTATGCATATACATATATCCCCTCTTTTTTGGATTTCCTTCCCCTTTAGGTCACCGCAGACCATTGAGTAGAGTTCCCTGTGCTATACAGTAGATTCTCATTAGTTATCTATTTTATACATAGTATCAATAGTGTATATATGATCTTGACAATTTTGAAGGGCACTGGTGAGTTATTATTCTGTACAATTTCCCTCAATTTGGGTTTGTCCAATGGTACGGCCTCATTAAATTTCAGGCATTCCATTTTGGGTCAGAAATACAGCAGCTGTGATGGTGTGTCCTTCACAGTGCTTCGTATTTGGAGGCATATGCTACCAATCTGTCCCATTACTGATGTTCATTTGGATCACTCAGTTAAGGCAGTGTCTGCCAGGTTTCTTCACTATAAAGATACTATTTTCCCCTTTGTAACTAATAAAGGTTATGAGGAATGATACTAAGACTATGTAAATATTGTTCCTCATCAAACTTTCACCAATTTTAGCATCCACTGATGATTCTTGCCTGAAGTAATTATTACTGGGGTGTATGTCAAATGTTGATTTTCCTATTAACATCATTCCTTCTTAGTTTATTAGCTGAAATGCTATTATAATGGAGAGCGTTCCCTTCTCCCCAGTCATTATTTATTAAATTATTTATATCGTCATGGACTCACGGGTTCCAATTTTATCTTATAGGTAATGATCCATTAATAGCATTACTTTGTTGCCCAAATTGCCCAAGATTTGGCTGTTGGGAGTCCCTCTATGTTGGCTCCTGTGTCTTGATATTTCCCCACCATTCTTTGAGCACTTTTTTTTTTTTTTTTTTTTTTTGCCGCGCCATGCAGCATGCGGGATCCTTAGTTCCCCCAACCAGGGGATCAAACCCGTGCCCCCTGCATTGGGAGCATGGAGTCTTAACCACTGGACTGCCAGGGAAGTCCTGGGCACTTTCTTAATTTCTGGCACCGCATGATATTCTAGGCTCATCTTGTACTTTCCCTGCCCTACCCTTGGAATCAGCCATTTCCCCCAAAAGCCCTGGTTCCTTTCATTGGAGAGTGGCATTAGAAACCAAGCTCTGGGCACTAGGTTATAATTTAAATCATGATGATAAAAACCAAGAGTCTTATAATAAGCTTTTAAAGAGTAATTTATATTTATTTATTTGTTTGTTCGTTTTGGCCATGCCACGCGGCTCACAGGGTCTTAGTTCCCCGACCTGTGATTGAATCCAGGCCCTCAGCAGTGAAAGCGTGGAGTCCTAACCACTGGACCTCCAGGGAAGTCCCAAGAGTAATTATATTTTAACAACTAAGGTTTAAAATGTAATGCCATCTATCAGTATTTAGTATGTGTATGTATACTTAAATTTGTATATTGAAATACGTACATTTTGAGGTATGTTAAATTCTTTTTTGAAAAGGGAACCTTATATAAAATAGAATTAGTAGCTCACAAAAATAAAAAGGACTACACATTAAGTACACAGTTTGTTCTCAAGGTGAGGCAATAAAAGAATTACTTTAAAAAAATTTATTTATTTGGCTGCACCAGGTCTTTAGTTGTGGCATGTGGAATCTAGTTCCCTGACCAGGGATCAAACCCAGGCCCCCTGCATTGGGAGCGTGGAGTCTTAACCACTGGACCACCAGGGAAGTCCCCAAAATTACTTTCTAAATGAAGGCAGAGTTGTTGCCTCACCCAACATAAATCTGTACTCTTAAAAGGCCGACCTTCATGCTTATGTGCTGCATTTGAGTGTTTCTGCTATAGACAATTGTAGAAAAATCAGCAAATAAGACAGAAAGAATAATAAAGGGTTCCTTACTTCTAGAGAAGTTAAAATCCCTAAGGTTACGTTACCTGCTATTGTGGTTTTCAGAAAGCACTGTTGCTCCGGTTATTAATACAGCTAAGGCTGTGGCTTCTTGGGGTTCTCAGGTTATCTGTATGCTGACATGACATCTCTTTCTAATGTTGCTCTTTTCCAGGACGGGGCCCAAAATTCAGAATACTAAAATGAACAGGGTATTTTACACCAAACCATCTTTAGCACCCTCCTAGGTGGCTGCTAGCACCAAAGGCTTACTCCCTCATCTGCTGACCCGTGGTATCAGGATGGAGGGGTGTGTGTTAGAAATAATTAGGTATAATAGATATGCTTCATATATTTTTAACGAGCTCAACAGTAAACTGTCTTATATAGTTCAGGCTTCCAACACAGGGAAAGTTTTAAGTCAAAGACAGAAGCTCAGGTTACTTTAGGTTAATTTTGTATAGGCCAAATACTACTATAGGAAATTGGTACCTTTTCAAGCTGGGTAGTAACAAGGTGACAGATAAATTGACTTCTAAAGAAGATTTTATGGCTGAGTTTAAAATAGCTCTGTTGTTTGAAAGTGATTAAATAGCACACACTGTACTGGGACAGATTTTAACACCCTGAAGGTTTATCAAGGCTTTCTCTGTTCATAATATGTTTTTGCCTCAGGGTTATCATACACTAAGTTAATAAAAAGTTACAAGTAGGTCCATTCACTTGCGTACAATTCTCTAATAAGGCATTCCATTTCCCTCCATTCTGATACTTTTGGTTACTCTAAAAAATGAAACAGAACCATTCCATCTTTCAGCACTTGGTTTCTGCTCTCCCTTCACACTTACTTAAAGGGCCCTGCTATAAATTCGATAGAGCTGTGCCATCTGATAGAGCAGCCACTAACCACACGTGGCTATTTAAATCTAAGTTTAAGTGAATTAAAATTAAATAAAGTAAAACACTTGGTTCCTCAGTCCTACTTAGCCACATTTCAAATGTTCAGCGGCCAGACACAGAACATTTCTACCACTGTAGAAAGTTCTGTAGGACAGCTCTGGGCTAGAGAGTCTTCTGGAAGGAATGGTAAAGAACAGTCTCAGAGCCTCGGGAGGAAGGAAGCAGGCTTTTCAGTGTAAGCTGATACTGCTACCAGGTGCATAAAACTGACAGACTGTTCCAGTGCACCTAAGACTCAGGATTCCCAGGACTATTTTGGTGCAGAGGCAGATGACTTCACAAAAGTAGACGACTACTCCAAGTGGAAATCGAAACAGGACTGAGTAAAACTGATGAGAAATCTAGTTGCGGTTGTCTTAGAATCTTATCAGAATTGCTTTTAATGCTCTATTTTCCGACAGGCATAGACAAAGGCCCCATTCTTTCTTTTCTGCTCCACTTCTAACCCTCAGTTTAGCAGGCTGTGTCAATGCCCTTGGAATGAATACATTTGCTTAAAAATTCACTATCAGTGGACTTGCAACTGAAACTTAAATTTCTAAAAGAAAAGCATAACTCTTTCCCTGACTGATACGTTATTTCAATTCTCTGATTTGTGGAGGGGGCGCTCTTAAAGAAAAACTCACAAGGGAGGAATCGAAGCAGGAGAGGGAGAGAGGTGAGCAAGGACACAGAGCCCTGGACTGACCCGCTGCAGCAGTCCTGCCTTCAGGCCCGGGGGACAAGGATTTTGTATCCTGGAATCATTGACTACCTTGGAAGAGGGTGAGTGTAGCCTCCCAGGCTCCCATCAGGCAAGGGCAAGAAACCAGAGGTCCCAGGTGTAAGGTGCACTCGAAGCTAATGTGGGATGGGGGCACAGCTGGTAAAGGGACCTGGCCAGGGCACCAACAGCAACTACCACATCTGGAGGAAAGAGTATAAACTGTATTTGGATCAGGTGGCCTAGAGAGGACCCCTCTCCTTTCCCATTCAGGAATCAGGGAATTGGGAATCAGGGTGATTCGCAACCTTTTCTACTGAAGTACACCCAAAATAGGGGAAATTGGTCTTTTGAGCTGTTTTCACCCTTTAGCTGGTCCACAGGCTATGCGAAATAACTACCAGTGGAAATGACGAATCATGGGATTTTCTTTGGAAACACCTTCCTAATACAGGAAACTAGTTTAAAGGAATAGTATCAGCATGGATAAAAAATAATGCTAATAATGACTTTGTTACTACATAATTAAGACTATGCCTAATTTCCACCATTTATTAGAAATTTAGAAAGCAACTGACTAGGCAACAAATTCACTGTTGCCTAATCAACTGCTTTTTAAATAACTCATTTTCACTGGCAGCTATTTCATAATAATTTGCTTAGCCGAATCCAGGTAAAATTCTGCAATTTACATGAATATATAAAACTGTTTCTACTCAACTTTGTGTGTGGACTTTTAAAGGCATGCTGTCCGACAAATGTTTGTAATAATTATTTAGCAATTGTATTTTGTCTGTATTATTTTGATCGTATATCCTAATAAAGTGTGTTTGGAGAGTTTAAATTAGCATTAAACTAGATTAATAAGCATCTGATTTTATACAGTCTACCAGAATTGCCTGTAATATATACCTGTATAACATATAATATAGAGATAATTATATATAAAGTGAATTATGACCTTTAAGATGATTTCAAACAAAACCTCAAGAACTTCTGTTTGCTTCTCCCTCCTCAAATCTGTGGAAATTTAGATGAGAATAACAAACACTTAGCACTTACCCCTGGAGAAACTTAAACACTGGAGGGGTTCAATAATAGTACTGTGATTGTTATTTCTTAAAAGTCT
Organism: Globicephala melas; assembly: GCF_963455315.2. Lineage (NCBI taxonomy): Eukaryota > Metazoa > Chordata > Mammalia > Artiodactyla > Delphinidae > Globicephala > Globicephala melas. The sequence goes on along the minus strand of NC_083335.1, from coordinate 15,034,568 downwards.
TTGTTTTTTAGAGAAATATATATATATTTCTGTGGGAGAGGAACAGGTAGGGGTGTATATGAAACAAGATTGGAAGTTAGTTAATAATTGTTGAAACTGGCTAATGTGTTCACAGTAAAAACTTTCTGCAGGGCATTTAGTAATATGAATTAATGGACTTTAAAAAATGTGCACAGAACTTTGACTTGGGAATTTGTTTAGAAATTTATCTTAAGGAGATAATCAGACAAGGGCAGAAAGCTATATGTTTAAGAATGTTCATCTCAGCATTATTTTTAAATATTTGTTACTTTGTATCCTATAAGAAAAAAAGAAATGTTACTTCAACAAAATGAAAAAGGAATCTAAGATAGATGAAGAAATGAGATACAAAGCATAACAGTGGCAGCTGAAGGGTGAAAACAGCTCAAAAGACCAATTTCCTCTATTTTGGGTGTACTTCAGTAGAAAAGGTTGGGAATCACCCTGATTCCTGCATGGGAAAGGAGAGGGCTCCTCTCTAGGCCACCTGATCCGAATACAGTTTATACTCTTTCCTCCAGATGTGGTTCCCTAGTGAAATATCCTGATGGCTCACCAAGGCTTACTCCTATTTCCTTCTTCAGGCTCCCTTAACAAGAGCTGCTGTTTCTGCTGGTGTGTTTAACTTAACTTAGAAAAAAAATTCAAAATTACAGATAAGTTACAAGAATAATACAAAGAACTCCTGTATATCCTTCACCAAGATTTACCAACTTATGACATTTTACCCTATTTGCTTTATGTCTTTTTATACATACACATACATACACACACCCACATTATTTTTTTGAACCAGTTAAAATGCAGACATGACACACCTTTACTCCTAAGCATTTCAGTATGTATTTTCTAAGAACAAGGATATTCTTATATAACAACAATGATCACAAACAGGAAATTAACATTGATACAGTATCATCTAATATTCAGTCCATATTTACATTTAGTTAAAAGTCCCCAAAATGTCCTTCATAGCACGAATTCTTTTTCTGAACCAGGATCCAACTCAGGATCGCACGTTACTTTTAGTTGTCATGTCTCTTTGGTCACATTTAACTTGGAACAGTTCCTCTGCCTTTGTTTTTCAAGACGTTGACTTTTTTGAAGAGTATGGGCCAGCTGTTCTGTAGAACATTCTTCAATCTGGAGTTCTCTGCTGTTTCTTCATGATTAGATCAGCACTGTTTGCACTAGCAAAATAATGGCCACAAAAAAACCTGCAAACAACTTAACTGTCTGATGATAGGGAAATGGTTAAATAAGCTGTGATACAGCCACAAAATGTACTATTATGCAACCAGTAAGAATGATAGAGTGTATTTACTGACCTGTGAAGAAATTTCCAAGTTTTAAATGAAAATAGCAGAATACAACTCAGTAGGTATAATATGAGCCCATTTTATATGATTACATATATGCATAGAAACATTGAAGATTTTACAAAAAATATAATGGTGACCTATGGTCCACAAGATTATGAGGGATTAAAAAAATTTTTTTTAGTTATCTGTATTTTCTAAATTAGGTACGATGAGCGTCAGGTCATCTGTGAATAGTGAAAATATTTTTTAAAAACTTTAAAAAGTAATGGGATAGCTTCACTTTTATATCTGAAGGATCACTGTGTGGAAAGGGAATAGCTATTACTTTTCTGTACTGTTATCTACCATGAATCGGCTGATTTCACTTAAAATAACTTTATCTTATTTGCTCTTTAAGACAACCCAGTGGTTTAAGGGATATATATATATATATATATATATATAACAGGGATACTATTTTGACAGATGGGGTGGGGCTGAGGCTGAGAGAAGGGGAGGTTACCTTGCTCAGAGTTACCACTTACTAGTGGTAAAACTAGGACTCAAACCCAGGTCTTCAGACCATAAAGCTCTTAATTTATCCACCTCCCTCTGCTCCTGTGTGGCCCCTTTTCAGGTGTCTGCTGCCTGATTCTATCTGCATAACAGGCTTAGAATTTTTACAGTTCCCCAGCTTTTGTCTCACCATTGTACCTCTGGTGATTTTCATAGGTTTTATAAGTAGGCAAATACCTTAACTTTGATTTTTTCTACTAAGCAAGAATTATATATGTGTATCTATGAACATAAATGCATTTTGCTTTCTGATGTGCTTCAAGCTTTGAGTTGCCTTTACCACGTGGCATTTTTCACAAGCAAGTTGGCTAATCAACTTCACTACCTCTTGATACCCATGGCCTCAACATCTTCCTTCTCTCAACTTTCCCTTCTACCCTTTTACCTCCCAGGTGCCTACAGTTCACCCCACTCTGTATGTGTAGGTCCTTTGCCAAGGAAAGACCAGATTGTGATTTTGCATAGGTACCTATTAAATCTCTGCTAGTGGGGAGGGGCTAGGTAGATAGTCCATGTACAGTCCCAACCACTGGAAGGCCCTTTCAATCTTGCTCCTGTCACCTTATGAGTTACTCTTATCTTTGGGTCATCTGCAAAAGCAGGCTGGCAGAGAACCATATGATGGTGCTTGGACTGTCAGGGACATTAAACAGAGTCAAGAAGTCAAGTAAGGTAAGAACTCAAAAGCGCCCGCTGGCTTTAGCAACAGTCACTGGTGAACTCTGCTCGAGTGGTTTTAATGTAGTTGAGAGAAATGGAGACGTATAGACAGAAGCGAGTACAGTGCGCTAAGGAATGGATAATAAAGATATGTAAGTGGAGACATCAAGTGGGGACTTGACTTTCAAGAAAATTATATGAGAAGAGGAAAGAAATAGGGTAAAACTAGAAGGGAGCACAGGAACAAGGGACGGTGGATTAGGGGACGGAGATCTTCAGTCTGGGTTCCCTCCTTTAATCCTCACAGGTCTATGCATGGAGTAGTATTTTCACCTGCATTTAAAAGATGAGATAATGGAGGTACAGAGAGAGTCAGCAACCTAGTCAAGGTTACATGGGATCTGAGCCAAGGCCACCAAAATCTAGAGTCCATACGTAAGTAAAAAGGATTGCAGACTGATATGGAGAATTTGAGACTAAACACCAAAATTTTGGTGGCATCAGTCTGCATTGTGATGTCCTCTAGCAGGTCATCTTCCCCAGATGTAAGACTGGGGTGAACTCTAGGCAGAGGGGAGACAAAAAGGTGGAAGAGAATTACAAGAAGTGGGAAGTTGAGGCCAGTGGTGTCAAAGGGTAATGGAGGTGATTAACCATCTTATCCAAACTGAGTAGTTAAGGAAGCAAGACCAAAAACTGCCCAATAAAGAAAACGAAGGAACTAAGAGTCTGGTGAACACGGGCACAGAGTGGAAGAAGTTAGGAATCTTGGCAAAAAGTTAAAAAGAAAAACATACAAACAAAACCCAGTAGAATCCAAACTAGTTAATCAGCAGTAAGAATAGAGAGGATGGATCCAAAAGACAGAATGACAGACTCTAAGGAAGTAGATGTGGAAATCAAAGTAGATGAACTGTAGCACTATCAGGACAACTTGGTTTGAGACTCATGCTTGAGTAGCCAGCAGATTGAGTAAAAATGTCCAGAATAGCACAGAGTCTCATTTGAGACTCAGCATGGAGCTTCAGCGGGTGGAGCAGACTGTGGGTAGGGACTGGAACTCATCAGCAGAACACACAGGTGACAGCTGGAGCAGTAGACTGTGGTGACAAGCGAGAACAGTACAAGAGGGCAAAGACCAGGACACCATGGAACACTTAGATCAGGGTAGGGAAAAGAGTCAGGAAAGGACTGGTCTCGAAGGGGTGGTATAGATCATGGAAATTAAGGTAAGAGAGTTTCCAGGAGGGCATCAAAGGAAAAAAAGAATAAAGATATGAATGTTCTAAATGTTTTGTGTCAATCTTTCTAGGAAGTGGCCTACAAATAGTTGGCTGCATTTCCAAGTTTCATGGAATGGAGTGACCTCAGTTATTAAATGCAGTAAAGGCTACCTAAATCTCCTACCTTGCCTCTTTCCCAGGGAGAAAGAACACCTGTCAAGTCTTTTCCCTAAGCGACATACATTTTCCTTAACCCCTCTTCCTGTACCTCCACCCCCAGCATACTGGATAGCTGCCCTAGGCTGTTTGGGCACATGGGATGAGCTGAAATGCTTAAGAACAACTCTTCTAAGGGAGGTCCGGAAAGACTGTTGTATTTGAGGATAATGCCAAAATTCCAGCTCTCTGATCTGCAAACTTTCAGACACTGCTTATCTTTTGTGCTTGCTCTCTAACCAAGAACATATGAGACCAGGGTCCAAAGAATTATTGCTTCCTGGTAATATTAAATCAATACTAAATATAGAACATAAGCCTATTGGGCTTAAGGGTCAGGAACATTTGAAAATAAGCCTTTGTGTTAAGTTGTATGGCTAACCTCTGAAGTGAAAGTAACACCAGTCTCCATGATTGCTGCAGTTCAAAGTTACAGAAAGAACTCTCTAGTGTAGTCATCCTGTTTTGTCACCCCTCCTTAAAGACTTAATTATTTTATAAGCATATAAAAAAAGGGGGGGGAAGGAAACATGACCAAAGGTCAGGTTATTGGTAAAATACTTAAAAATTATTTTTGTAATATTATACATCTGACTTAAATCTTTTTAAGTAAAATAGTTGTTTGGCTAATGTCATAAATACCCAGTTAGCACAAAATGTGACTTTGAGAATTAGAAAAAAACTAACGGCATCATACGGCATCAATTCATCCTGACTACATTCAATTTATTCTTTATTTAGGAACTTTCTTGATAACCAAATATTCATGTTATTTTTACTCTTATTTCTTACTTTATTTTCAGACATGCAGGTAACTAACTGTTGCTTGAAATTCTTAAATGAAAAAACCAATTTTCTAGCAAATAAGCTAAAAGCATGATATAAATATCAAGTCAATTTTTCTAGTTAGTCTTAGATTTTATTCATACAAGGACAAAACAACTAGTTGAAAAGGTCAAGTGATTCTATCTTATTTTTACATAATTGACCAGTTGTTGGAGTCATGATTTGGGGAGTAGGAACCATCACGACAGATAAAGGTCATAGGAATTCTTCAACAAAACAGTACACAACCCCTTCAAGTACACTAAACTGAGCCATATTCGACCCTGGACACAAAGAGAAGCAGATCCATCTGGCAACAATGAACAGCTACGAGCAAGCTGTTACTGTTCAGAAAGCAGAAGGAAGGAAAATGATTCACCAATTACTACTGTTAATAATACATACAAAACAAAACCTTTTGACTTAATCTTTTCACAAATGAAATATAGTGTCCATTTTCCCGAAGATAATTCATATTCCACTTTGAGATACAGTCTATCTGGTCTTTACAACAAAATCAAAACCTCATAGAATTTTCTGTAGAGCATGTATGGTTTTTTTTTTTTTAAAAAAAGGTACCACACCTCTTTTCATTAAAAAGCACTTCTTTGGAGTAGCAGAGCAAGGAAGCTTAATCCCTACAGGTGGACTTTTAAATTGGTACCAATTTTCTGGAGGGCAATTTTTATCCAAACTCTAAATGTACATGCCCTTTACGTAGCAGTTCCACTTCTGGAAATTTAGCCTAAGAAATTACTTGCTTAAGGACATGAAGGTGCACGTGAGACTGGACAGAACCATACCCTACAATGCCATGGAGCCGCTAAACAGCATGTGAGAAATCTAGTTGTGCTGACACCTTGTGATGTTGTTCAAGCGAAAAAGACAAGGTGCAGAACTGTAGGTACAGCATGAGCCTATTTATGCTAAAAAAAAAGCGCGTCTAAGTTATATCTGTACACAGGCATTTGGCAGAATACACATCAAATACTGGGGAGTAGGCTTGTGGAAAAGGGGGGGATTCTCACATTTTGCTTGATATATCTTATATTTTAATTTTGTACAATGACTACATATTTTTTTAATTGAGGTAAAGTTCACATAACATAAAATTCACCTTTTTGTTTTTGGCTGTGCCGTGTGGCATGCAGTGGAAGCGCGGAGCCTTAACCACTGGACCACCAGGCAATTCCCTAAAATTCACCCTTTTAAAGCATATAATTTGTGGTTTTTAGTATAGTCACAAAGTTATATAACCATCACCACTATCTAATTTTCATCACCCCCAAAAGAAATTCCATGCCAGTTACTCTCATCCTCCCCTCCCCCCAGCTCCTGGCACCCACTAAACTGCATTCTGTCTCTTATGAATCTGCCTCTTCTGGACATTTCATATAAATGGAATCCTACAGTATGTGACACTTCGTGCTGCCTTCTTAGCCCCTTCTTAGCTAGCTTCATCCAGGCTGTAGCATGTATCAGTACTTCATTTCTTTTTATGGGTATATATATTACTTTTATAAATAAAAAAATCTGGTGGTGGGGTGGTGGTGGTGGGATGAATTGGGAAATTGGGATTGACATGTATACACTAATATGTATAAAATAGATAACTAATGAGAACCTGCTGTATAAAAAATAAAATAAAATTCAAAAGAAATCTGTAAATAGCTGTGATTTTAAAGCTACTCAAACAGAAAAACCTTACCCTTTTGTGCAAATGACTTTGTAGAAACTCAACAGTCTAAATCCAATGTCCACATTAAAGTACAGTTTATTTCTATCTCCCTGCTCCTAACACTCCCTTGAATATCTACTCTCTCAGGTTCCATTTAAAAGGTTGCCCTTCATTCACACAGCAGATCTAGTTAGCTCTTTGCCCAGCTGTACCTTCCCTATCTCCCCACTGCTACCCTCACCCCCAACATAAAAACACATCTATAGCCTATAGAGGTATAGGCAAAGGTAGAATTTGGATGTTTACGGATCTGCTATCTTTTGACAAAGACCCAAGTCTGGTTGACTAACTTCAGTACGCTGACCACACGGAGAACACGTCTGCTACAGTTAACAAGGTAAAATACTATCATTAACTTTCATCGTAACTGGTATTTTATAGCTTTCATCTTCTGAAGAAAAATCAAGAATGCACCTTTGCCTTGTCCTTAATGTCCCAGTTACCTCATTATCTGAACACGGCAAAATTATGTAACACTGGTTGATACATAAAGCAGCACTGTCTCAGGGACTGGGTTTTCCCTTAAAAACATGGACTGGCCATTTGCTGGCCATAGAATTTTCGTAGGAAATTCTAGCACGTTTATGCTTTGGAATGATCAGCAGCAATTGCTGATGACTGCAGCTGAGAAAAGAAAACAAACAAAAAACACCCCAACCCCAAACCCCAGCTGTCAACAGTTTCAATTAGGTAAAGAAAACCACATAATTCTCTTTATAATTTTATGGGGTAATTAAAATGAAACTAAGTAATGGATTTTCAACACACACACACACACACACACACACACACACTTGCCAAGCATGTGTGTAGCGGTTGCAATAAAGCACACTCTCCTATAGTTCCAGCATTAATCAGAACCTCTTACTTGATTTCTTTTTCCTTTTGAGTAGGAATGCAGGAACGCAGGTTAGGAATTGTATGTATGGAATGAGCAAATTCTACCAATTAAAACTTTGATTTCTGCCCTGGATAGGACCATCTCAATACATGAGCACTACTGCTAGAAGTAAGCTGTCCAGAGTAAAGGGAGTACATTTAAATCTTTAAGGTGGAATCCCTTTATGACAAGGATATTAATCCTGCACCCTTATTAGCAAGCAGATAAATTGTACTACGAGTTTTGGTTTATTTTTAAAATCACCTTCTAACTAGGTTCCAGAGGACCCGATTTAAGTTGTAGGTATCTTTATCATGGAATGATAAAAGAACCAAAATGTAATGCAGCTCTATCATACTTTTGAAAGATTGCTGATTCTCTCCCTGATAAAGCCTTATGTGTGAAACTTTGAACTAAACTCAAATTCACATTTTTCTCTCTCATACTTGTTTAACGACAAATTTGTTAAACAAACTAGGTATTTCACCTTGAAATAAAAGCAAGACTAAAAGGAACACAGTACTATTGCTGTTACAAATAAGCTTCATCATACCCTTGCACAAAAAAGACATAAATACGAACATGAAAGTCATAACTCATTTATTGAATGAATAGTATATGCAAGAATACCAATAAAAGGAAACTAATACTACAAACTACAATTCTGAAAATAAAGCCAATATAACAGGAACAAAATATACATAACATGAGAGGAATGTTTGATTTTGACCCATAATGCATTCCTTATCTTTACAATTAACCTAAATGTCTGTTAGAACAAAACTGTATACCTTGGTCTAACTTTAGTGCTTTTTAAAAAAGCAACAACATTCTAGAACACTTTTCTTTTGCTTTGAGATATTTGAGTCACACATTTGTTCAAGTACATAGATTCTGATTCAACAGTAGATCTACATATCTTGTTATTCTCTTAATATCTTGAGTAGCATGTACTCCTGAGCAAGTACTATCTGAAATTCTAAAATGGATGATCCTTGAAATAAAATGTATTTCATTTGTGGGTATTTAATAAACTGAGATGAAAGTAAAACTCACCCCTCCCATCCCCCCCCCCCAGGAACAAAGAGCTCTTATTAAAGTATAGAAACTCAAGTCTATCTTTCTACTCTAAAGAACATTTCTTACTAACATTTCTGGTAAGGCAATAAATGCTCCAGAATAATCTTCAATATACGCTTGCAAAGATTACACTGTTTAATATCGATAACGAAAACAAAACAAAAAAGGGAAAAAAAAAGGAGAAAAGAAAAGACGCTTCAAAATTTCAAGCTAAAGTACGCATAAAAGACAGTCATGGCAGTATTTTTTGAAATGATGTAAATGTTATATACTTATCAAATAATGTCATGCTTATTAAAACTACAGTTAAGGACTTAGGAGATGAACGGTAAATACACTGCTGAGGTCCATTTTTCTAAATAGTCATACCACGATGTAATTACTACCCAGAAGATGATGATGCTACTTGGGAACATAAGTACTGTACAATTTTTACATTGTAAGGCACTTTTACTCAGCATGTGACGAAAACATGGATAGAGAATCAAAATATTGGAGGTTTACAACCAAAGGTGATTTTTCATGTGACTTCAATTTACATTTCAATTTTTAATGAAAGACTATTTAGCCAATCACACCACAGTGAGAAAAATAGGTAGCCAGCCACTTATCTAGCCAACCAAATGGTAAAGTGCTATTCTGGTTGCTAGTGGCAGAGAAAGGGTTGAAGAAACCCATACAAAGTCATACAGTTTATTACATAACAAATCCATTAACTGACAGCTATTGTATTTGAAGTCCATTACATGATTATTGACTGGCCATTATTACCCCCGGCACCTTCCATTTTTCCTAAAAACATCATTACAGTAGTTGTCCAAAAATGAAGGTGCTCTATTATTCCATGGGTAAGTCTATGGCACACAATGTAAAAATGATCTAGACACAGTGATTCAAAGATTTAAAATAATGGGTTTCAAGCTGCTGTAGGGAAATAAAGTACAGATCCTTTGGGAAAAGTCACATAGCTTGGTAAACAAACATCTAGATCTGTCGTTGCACTTCAAGTCATGGTGAATTTTGAAAATTCATCACATACACACACAAAAAATCCAATGGTATATTTAGAGTAAAAGGAGAAAAACATATAGGGCAATCCACTACTAAAGCTAGTTTCCTTCTAAAAATAATAAAAGATGGTTAAAATAAAGCAGTCATCGAGTCCCTTGATTTAAGTAAATGTGTGAATACACACTTGACAAATGTGACTTTAAGGGACTAGCAGTTAAAAAAAATCAGTCGTTAAGCACAGTGTAATTTTCCACCTGTTACATTTTTAAAATGCTTTTCCATAAGCTGCAGAATATCTCAATGTACAGTCAAGTTAACATGTTATTTCTTGTTGGCTAATTTGCTTTAATGTGGTAGGTTAACTAATAATTCAGAAATCAGAATCCCTACCCTTGATATTGAGGTGCTATGGTAATATTCGGCAGAACACAACTAAAATTTTTTGGTTTTGCCATAAAGAAATATATAAATGTGCTTCAGCAGGTAAGTGGAAGAAAATATCACTAGCTAGAAATGCCAGTGTGAAAATCCTTTCTAAAAAGCTGGGTTCTTAGGCTTTGAGGAACAATTCAGATGATCAATAAAACACCACTGAACCCTACCAGAAGAAAAATAGGACACAGAATCCTATTTTATAGATAAGCAAAGCAATTAATGAAAACATTAAAAATATTAAATAAAGTTTCTAAAATAGTGGTCACAAAATTAAAAATAAATACTGCTTTATGCAAAGACTGTTTTTTTTTTTTTTTTACTTCTACAGCACATGAGATCTCCTTACATACTTTGGGCCAATATATGAAGTGTTCCACAACAACACGGCACTTGAGAGGAACGGGTTTCAGACACGGTGGCTAAAGTCCTTAGTAAGTGGTAACCCTTTAAAGGTTAAAGAGGCTTAATTTGCTGTTGCCAAATGTTAGTTTAAACTTGAAAGGATCCAATCATTTTGCTAGAAGCTCTTTGTATGACATGAAAAGAGAAGAGGGTTACTGTCAAGAGAATTTTGCCGTAAGCACTGGAGCTCAGAGCTTATAATCAATCACCAGTTGCCTGAGTCCATGCTGGTCAGTGAGAACAACTTTAACAGGAACCAAAAGAAAAGCTTTAGCACACTTCTTGGAAGAGATTTTTAGCATGTGCTGTCGAAGCCAAGAGAAAAAGAAGGTTCTCTTCATTTCTCGCCTCCATTACTTGAGTGCGGAAAAAAAATTCATAAATTCCCATGTGCTGCCACCAGAGGCGTGTTTGCACTGTAAAGTGAAATTTGCTTATGCTTTCCCTTGAGTATGAATCCACTAAACAAACTTAGACACTCTAAACAGTAGAACTTTGTTCAGTCCAGAAATATAGCTTACTTCATTTCAATGTCTGCTTTAACTGTTGACACTATACACAGGGTTAATAGTGTTTCAATTGCTTCCCAGAAACTGCAAACTACAGCTACGTAATATCAACATGTCAAACTCTGCCATCTAGTGAAGGCTCATAAAACAAACAAGATGTTTTTAGGCAGTTCAATGAAGGATCTAAGAGTTGGGCAGTAAAAAGTTACAAACCCTTTTTGATTTTAGAAAACAGTGAAAAAAGAATAGTAGTTATGGATGTCTTATTCATTCCCAGTTTTCTAACTCTGTCCCATGAACCTGTTTAAAAGATGATAAAAAAATGTAAAATATGATGCTTGAGGGGAACACAATAATATAATGTTATTGAGGAGCAAGAATATCTTATTGGTTTGACATTACAACTACATTTATTGATAAAGTGGATAGCTTGTGTTTATTATTACAAAATCAGCTAGTTAAAAGAAAAAAACTATGCAAGCCTACACATCCTCAGCATTCTAGTAACATGCTTAACTAAACATAATAGCATTAAAAAAATCATACTGCACATTATTACCTCAATACGTATTTATCAGTGTGTATACTGTATCCTGACAACAGAGCCAATATAATTAACTTTCATACCTAGTTTCCATTAAGTTGCTGCTGAGTTAGTTGTTGCTGATCAACTTCTACTTTTCCCCGGCTTTTACTCTCTCGTTCCTCATCTTCTTCATCTCTCTCATCATTTCCACTATGATTTTTACAATATAGTCTACAATGATGAAAGATAAAAATCTCAAAATGTTTTGTCATTGTTCATGAGAATATATTTATGTCATTAGTGGATGAGGTCCATGCCCATTTAAAATCTGGGTTTCCTCATCCACACTAAAAAAACACCCCACAATTAGCTATAGGTCCATCTCTGTCTAAAAGATAGAAAGGAAAGCACTCTATTAATGAAATAATAAAAGTTCGTCTGAAATAAAACCACATATGTCCAAATATAAGGCAATTCCTCACTTTGCCCAATGAGATTAAAAAAAGTTCTTGGCCAACATGAAAATATCAACTTTTAGGTATATATATGAAATAATGAAATTCTATAATGGTTCATATACATAATTTCAAAGCACATTTTAGGAAATAATATAAATTGTATACATGCTGCTGCTTTCTGCTCACATTTCATGAAACAATTTTACTCAAACTCCTCAAGTACCTTTTCATCATTAGTGTCCTGGCCTTTACTAGAACACCTTTATGAGTCACCTAACAGTTTTCCAGGTACTGCATTTAGCTATGTTTCTCATGATGTAGACTGGCTCCTTTAATTTCTTTTTTTCCCCATGACACTGACCTTCTGGGAAGAGTCAGACCATATGCCTCGTCAACTACACCACATTTTGGATTTATCTAACTGTGGTAATGTTTTTGTTTTGGTTTGGTTTTTAAGAGTCTTTTTTACAGTTTTTTTTTTTTCATTTTTTGGCCGCTCTGCACAGCTTGTGGGATCTTAGTTCCCTGACCAGGGACTGAACCCAGGCCACGGCAGCGGAAGCGCCGAGTCCTAACCACTAGACCGCCAGGGAAGTCCCTGTGAATGTTTTATTTGGTTTTCTCTCACCCTTTATTTCCTGTAAACTAGAAACAAGGTCTAAGGCCTTGGTTAAGTTTAGGTTCAACTTTCCTTTGTTAGTCCAGGATACTTTGTAGGTAATCCTGCATACCTCAGGATGCATGTAATTTCAGAATGTCCTGCTATGAGTGTGCTGTTTTCACTTGCTTTAAGGTGGTAGAAACGGCCAGATTTCTCTATCGTAAGGGTAAGTATTCCCTCTTTGAAATTAACAAACCATCTCTGGAGGGATACTTTGACATCATGCTGTTCCGACAACCTTTTACTTGGGTATATACTTGAAATTCATTGTTTTTAATGAAAATAGCAATGCAGGTGATTTTGAACAAAGGTTTAGGCCACTTTACTGTATATACATCACTATATTTTTTATAGTTAAATACCCCTACAATAATCAAAGAAGGGTGGGAGCTGATCTGAGCTCAGTTTTAGGTCAATTATACACAAGATGACAAGATGGAACAATGCTTAGAAAATGTTCAGTGGATGCCCTCTTGTGGTCAGCAACGGATAAAAGATGATCACAGGAATTCATCTGCCACAAATGGTGTAAGACTAGGTTTAACATGAAAAGTTTCTAACAAGTGAGTAGAATAAACGGCAGGGGTGGGGCTGGGGGGGCAGCAATAACAACTGACTTCTGACCTAGTTTTGCTCATCAGTTTTTATTCTTAAAACATTTTCAAAGAACTATGGAGAATTTCTACTCTTCAAACGCTGCATGTTAGGAATCACTTTAAATCATGAGTTCAATCATGAGTTCAAATATCAAATATCACTTCTATATAGTGCACCTATGAAGTATCTTCCCCCAAATATAACCTGAATCTAATTAAGCCTTTGAGCCAACTTATAAATTACAGGATATACAGAGGGGTAGAGAAATGAGGTAAATGACATCAGGAAAATGCAAATTGATAAATCTAGAATATGGGACTTTTACAGGACAACTTATCAGGGTTCCTTAACAGGTAGAAGGAAAAGGCAAGGGTGGAGTGGGGACTGCTCTATATTGAGAGAGACTTAAGAGACATCCATTAAATGCAATGTAAGGACCTTGCATGTATTGAGGTTTGAACAAATCAAGTCTAAAAAGACATCTTCAAGACAATTGGGGAAATGCCAAAGTGAACCAGGTATAAGATGATACTAAGAATTTACTGTTAATTTTATAAGATGTGATGATAGCATAGTGATATTGAAGTATGTAAGGATAAAATGACAAGAGATCTGGGATTCTGCTTTAACATACCTCAGAAAGAAAAAAAATGTAGATGAAACAACCGTGGCAATAAGTTGGTACCTGCTGAGACTGCGGTTGTTATACTCTTCTATTTTTGTGGGCTTTTAGAAATTTTTATAACAGAGTTTTATCTAAAAGGATGAGCCCTTTCTTGTTAGAACAAATTTTAATCTTTTTATCGGATTATTTTTCACTCAAGGACTATTTCCCATAGGCCTATTATGTGTCTTTCACCAGTCTGGACACCAAGGCCGCAGGTGCTGACCAGTCAAACAAGATCTCTGCTGTCACAGAACTTACTGTTTTATGGTGGGAGGCTGACATTTTAGAAAAATACATATGTAAATAGCTTAGAAATACAATAAAGACAATAAAACAGGATAAACAGATCACTATATAATCTTCCCTCGCCTTTTTAATATGAATATATTCAGGATCCAGAAAGGGCTGGTAAAGAAAGAAAGCAAGTCACATGTAGGAGGGAAGGAAGCCACTTCATTCAGAAATATTCCTCCTTGCATTTCCTTTCATTGTCCATTCTTCTCTCCCCAAACTGCCTGCTTACGGACTCATTTGAACTCCATGGTCTCTATGAAAAAATCTGGAATCCACTTCTAAGCAGATTTAAGAAACAAATTTCAATGTGAAAAAGTAAAAAGAGCATTTCAAATCATCATGGATCCCAGTCCAAATACTTTTGTTTAGAAATGATCACTGCAACATGGTTTTCTAACAGCTAAAAAATAAAAGCCATCTAAATGTCTAAAAAGAGAACTGATTAAACAAACTAATACACCCATACACTGGAATACTATGCAACCATTAAAATGGTGATGTACAACTGTTTAACGTCACAGAAAAAAAATGCCTCTACTAAAGATATAGTAAGTGGAAAACAGGTTATAAAAGAGTATATATAAGAAAGTTTTGTTTTTATAAATATACACATATACACAATCACACAAATGTCTAGAAGAAAATATTCCAAAAGATTTAAAGTTATTATCTCTGGTGGTAGAATTAAAGTTGACATTTAGTTTTATTTTTCTTATCTACATTTTCCATCTTTTCCTGAAATGAAAACGGATAACTATTGTGAAAATATCTAAATAAAGTTAAAATGTAAACACAATAATTCTCCACATATCTAATTCTAAACATTTTAAATGGGCTTGTTATTTTAAAATATTATTGGCTACTTTTAAAAATAATGGATTGCTCATGAACCATATAAAGGAGAATATAAAATTGCCTCTTCTCCACCCCTATGCAACGAATGAGAGATGACAACTATTAAGTTTGCTGACTATGCTCCTAGAAAATTTTCTATGTATAAAAAACATACACAAATCTTGTACGTGTGTGTACACACGTACTTTTTATATGCTAAAATAGAATTATGCAACTTTTTCCCCTGACTCAATCACTGAAATGCCTCTCCACAACTCTACACATGGGTCTACTTTATTCTTTAATTTCTGCATAGTATTCCACTAGATACATGTATGTACTAAAATTTATTTACTAAATCTCCTGATAGAATTCTGATTTGATTTTCTTTCTTTCCTTCTTTCTTTCTCTCTCCCCTTCCTTCCTTCCTTCCTCCCTTCCTCCCTTCCTTCCTTTCTCTCTTTCTCCCTCCCTCCCTCCCTCCCTCTCTCTCTCTTTCTTTCTTTGCTATTGTGGGTGAAAAGTTAAAAATCTTTTCCCATTCCACATGAGAATTTCACCTTTGGTTAACTCTTTAGCTCTCTTCCTCTAGCAACTTAACAAAAATTAGTGTGTCAACTATTTTACTAAGCTATGTTACCCCCCCAGTTGGTAGACTGTACCTGGACTGGGAAAAATATGCATATTCTGATAAGAAGTCTTATCTTTGGTCCTCTTTCAGTGTGGTGTAACCTGAAAATTATCTATGCCTATATGACTGTATTGTTAAGAGGTGCTGACTCCAATGGGGTATGAGGCTTTCCCCCAATGTGGATCATATCTTATTGGACCTGAGCTGTACTGCTACAATGACTGCTGCAAGGACTCTCAGAGAAGACGAATATTTGATGCCACCCTGCTGACAAGCTGTAGTTCTTGTCTATATTCTTCCTGAGTAGACTGATGCCATCTGGGGTAATCTTGTCAGTTTGAAGTATAGTTGAGTCTAAGAAGATGCCCTAGTGGGTGTTGCCACTATCACTAACGATAATGCAATGACACTTCTTGCACATACATCTCTGCACTGTTGTCTGCTCAATCCCTACAAGCACACTAGTAGCAAAAGATATATACTATTTTAAGGTTTTCATCTCCAATAATAAATTGCTCTCCTAAAAAATTGTACCAATTTATTATATTCAACCTTAACATGGAATAAGAATGCCTGTGTCTCAAAAACCTAGCTAACAGTAGATAGTCTAAATCCTATTCATCTTTGCCAAAATTGGTAAGATCTTGTTTTAATTTGCATTTGATTCATTACTAATAAGGTTGAACAGTTTTTCGTGTGCTTATAACCCATGGCTATTTCTTCTATAAACTGCCTGTTCACGTCCTTTACCCATTTTTTAAACTGGGTTGTGTTTTTCGTAATGATTTGGAGTTCTCTTTAGGTAGTCTAATTTTAATGTAGTCAAATAAAAGTTCTGAGTTCCCTATCATGCTTAGAAAGGCCACCTATACTCAAGATTGTTTTCTTTTCTTTTTCTTTGTTTTTAAATTTTTATTGGAGTATAGTTAACTTACAATGTTGTGTTAGTTTCAGGTGTACAGCAAAGTGAATCAGTGATTCTTTTCCCATATAGGTTATTAGAGAATATTGAGTAGAGTTCCCTGGGTCAAGACCGTTTTCTAAATGGAGAGCCAACTGTATAGATATCAGGTACTGAATTAATCCATTGTCTCCACATATATAAAATGCTACCACAATTATTTATAAGATTCCAACAAAGACACGGATCTGTCTTCTGTGATCTTCTGTGATCTATCTTATGTGATACTGTTTTAATTACTATATGATTGGCTTTGATATCTAACAGGGGATTTCTCCTCTCAATTGCATTAAAAATTTTCTTGGCTTCATGTGCTATACTAGTTGGCTACCCCACTATCTATC
Source organism: Globicephala melas (assembly GCF_963455315.2). NCBI lineage: Eukaryota > Metazoa > Chordata > Mammalia > Artiodactyla > Delphinidae > Globicephala > Globicephala melas. Next base: position 15,017,718 of record NC_083335.1, on the reverse strand, counting down.
CCCCACCACCCTCCATAGTACTAAACCATATTTTGTTTGGGTAGCAATGTGTCCACTAAGAGTATATTTCCCAGCCTCCTTTGGACATATGACTAAATTCTGGCAAATGAGATGCTGAGCAGAAGCATGTATGGAACTTCTAGGAAGGCTGATTAAAGCCTGACTCAGCTGGAGCAACAGCTACTTTGTCCTTCCATCTTCCTTTGCCCTTGCTTCCTCCTGCTTCCTATGGAAGGAAGCCCAAGGAGGAGACAGCAGAAAGACGCTAATGGAGGCCAACGATAACACTGAAAAGCTGCCTACCACATCTGCACTGCTTTCCTCTGGACGTCTTTTAGGGGAGAAACAAACTTCTATCTTGTTTAAGCTTCTATTTCTTTTCCTGTTATATAAGGTAACAATCATTACTAATAGACAATAATACCACATTTACTTTTTTAGATAAAACTCAAAAAGTTGGATTTCATTAAAATTGTATTAAGTATATAGATTAATTTGGGGAGAATAGGTATCTTTCAAAGTTGAGCCTATCAAGGAACATAATATATTTCGTCATTCATTGGGGTCCTATGTAAAATGCTATTTTTAAAAGAGGTTCACCATTGGTGTATGTGTATGCACGTGTGTGTGTGTGTGTGTGTGTGTGTGTGTGTGTGTGTGTGTGTGTGTGTGTGTGTGTGTGTGTGTGTGTGTGGTGGGATAGACATTTTTCCTTTACATTTCCTAAGTAGTTATTACTGGAATTGTTTTTAAGAATTCATCTCATATTCAGCAGCCTTACTGAGCTCTTATAAGTTTTAATAAATTCAGAGCTGATTTCTTTGGATTTTCTTGGTAGACAGTAATATCAATAATATTGACAATTGTATTTTTCTCCTTCACAACATTTACTATACATTTTCCTTCCTTTTCTCATTGCACAGGCTTAACCCTCCAGAAAAAGAGTGAAAGTTAACGTTGGCAGTTGGCACCCTTGTCTTGTTCCTGATCTGAATGAAAGTGTATTGATATAGTGGCTCTCAATTAGAGATGAACCTGAGAATCACCTGCAGAGTCATCAAAATACATGGTTTGGGCCTCAACCCACTGAATTTAAATCTGAGGGTAGGGCCTAGGCATGAACATTTCTAAAGAGGGCCGTATCCACCTCCAGGCGATTCTGAGGCTCAGCTCTGGCTAAGAACCATGGTCCATTTACTTTAACACTAAATAAGCTGTTTGCCGTTTTTGTCTCTCCTAACACTCTATTAAGACTCCTAGCTTACCACCAAGAGCACTCTTGCTACCTTACTTTAAAATTCAGAAATGGATGTTGAATGGTATCAAATGTCTTTTCACTATCCACTAGGATTTTTCTTTATTAATTGTAACAGGTCACATTTATATATTTCCTAATTTTGAATAATCTTTAAATTGTTAGACTACAGCCCTGGATTTGATTTTCTAATATTTTATTTCAGATTTTGGTACATATATTTATAAAAGTTAAGACTGGTCTCTAGTTTTAAAATTTTTGTTGTTAAATGCTGTCTTTGTTAGGTTTGGTGTCACAGCTATGCACGTGTTACAGAATGAACCAAGAAGTTTTCCATTTTTTGCTATGTGCTGGACGTCTTTAAATAACATTGGAATTATCTGTTCCTTCAAGGCTTGATAGAACTCACTTGAAAAACATGTGCCTTTATTATTAAGCGAAGTTTGGCCAATTTTATAATACAGCATTAGCACCTCACGCAATCACCCAAATGACTTGGTGACTGCTTACGCAAACTGCTTTGTCCATGGAATAGGAGACCCTGAGTCACTGGTTTATTGCACGCTGGGAATGTGAGAGCGAGGAAGTGCTTTACAACTTGCAAAGGCAAACCAAATAAATATTCAGGGATCTCTACCAACTTATTCTCCATTCGATTAAACAAAGGGAACCATTGTAGATTCACATTGATAACACTAGCCCAACGCAGCACTGGTAAGTGGAGGCCCATAAAAAGGAGGGTAACATGTAATCCCAAATCTCCAAACCTTACTCTTTCATCAGTCTTCCAAGTGTATCTTTTCAACTTCTGCCTTCACAACTATATCCTATTCTAAGTTACCCACAATTCTCACCTGGACCCTCAGCAGTAGCCTCCTACCACCCACCCCCTCATTTGCACCCTTGTTTCTCTCCCATCTTAGGGCCTTGCACACGCTGTTCTCTCTGCCTAGAACGCCTTCCCAATGCCCACATTCATTTCGCCCTTCATATCTCTGCTCAAGCACTATTTCCTTAAGGAAATTCCCAAACACTCCCCCACTACAGACTAGTAGGTTAGCTCCTCCTTGTTACATGCTGTCACAGCGCTTTGTAACATCTTTTACAGCACTTACGAAGTTTATGATTGTATATTTATGTGACCATTTAATTGATATATCTCTCTCCCACTAGACTGTAAGCTTTCATGAGGACACTGTCTCTGTCTGTTTTGATCACTATTGTATGCCCAGCTCCTAGCACAATGCCTGGCACACAGGAAGCATAAAAATACTGATTGAATGAATGCTAATCCAGGGATGTGTAGGCAGAGGAAAATGTCAATTGCAGTACTCATTTCTTATACAGAGTCCTTAGTATTCTACACTTGGCTAAACACCACCTAAGAAGAGTGAGCAAGTAAACTAATGTCATCTATTTAAGGGCAGTTACTTACTGACAAGTTTAGGAAAATGGACAATTGTTCTCTTACTTGTAAATTCCTCGTGACATATTTTCAATGTATTTAGCTTTGTCTTGTACTCCACAGTGGTAATGGTAAGTCTTAACACAGGCTTTTATTTCACATCCAATAGTAGCACCGGGCTGACTGCAAAGTGTACATTTCTGTTTAAGGGAAGAGAAAGAATAATCATAAGCAGTATTTCAAAGTTTATGCAACCTTATTTCTTCTATTTTAGCTATTTCAGCCAAACAGTCCACGTTACAAAGAAAACAGCCAGTTTTTCTATTGAAAAAGAGTGCACTGAACTTATTGTATAGCATATGTATTAAATAACACTGCAATTTAAATCATACTTTGATAGACTTTCTAATATGTAGTCACCCCTGATGTTTCCATTATTTAACTCTACTAACCATCAGAGAGCTGACATCTAAACATAAAGGGAACACTCCTTAATACTGCCAAACACACACACAAAAATATATTCTGTATTTTAGTGGTTGGCTTCTTTTTCTCCCTGAGATCAGTTCCTTTCCTACTATGGCTGGGGGGAAGAATGAGAAGATTCTCAGAGAGGGATTGCTACCAAGTAGGCAAAAGGGCAGAAACAGACTAAAGGGGCTGACATCTTTTTAAGACTTAAGGTGATTGTTGGAAGAAGGGTTTCATAGTCAGAGAAGTTTGAGAAATGCTAGTTTTCAACAGATTACTTGATTGTAGAACTTCTGACAGCCTTCCTCCAGGAAGGAGGGTATAGTAAACAGTTCCCAAGTTTACTGAACTCCAGATGCCCTTTTAACTTTGGAGCAGTGGGAGAGCATCCCGATGGACTGACTTCCTTTGGAGCACACTTGGGGAAATGCTAGGTTAGTGTTGACACTAAGATTCAACAGTGCAGAGGTAAATAAGTTGATCAAGAGAATGTGAATTGTTATCCTAGTCACCTATTTGACTTTAGCTGTATGACACAACATTGTGCTACATACGATGAAGTGATTTTTTTCCCCTTTATTTTTTTTTTAGTACTCCACATTCTGTTTTAAAGGAGTTTCATTTTTAGAAGAGTAATCAAAGTATCAAAAAACTGAACTGGGTTTAAATGGAACAACTGACATCAAAAATCTTTATACCTTCAAAAATGCAGTTCCACAAAGAAAAAGTCATTTCTTATGGATTCAGACAAAGATCAACAATGCCTGAAACCACCAGATGAAAGATCGAAGGGGAGCTTCACAATGGAGGGATCAACTCACCACCTGAATCCAAGGTCAGACATTATGACTTGTCTGATGTGATAAAATATGGATGATATAGTCCCACCTGTGAAGTGTTCTTACCCCCCAAAATGTTGAAAATGAATCTAATCAAGCTTTACATCTAACTTCCACTTTAAAAGAAAATCTGGCGGATAGAGGGACAAGTTAAATAGCATTGTGAAAAAGCAAACAGACAAATAAAACATGTGGGATATTCTACAGGACAATTAATTTGTTTTCTTCAACATGTCAATGGCATACAACAAAACAAAAACAGAGACAACAAAGACAGGGAGGAGGGAGTGCCCTAGATTACTTAAGGGAAATATAGCAACCAAATGTAATATGTGAACCTCCTCTGATTCACACAAACCAACTTTAAAAAGATAGTTTTGATACAATTGGGGAAATACGAACTAGGTATTAAATAACACTGAAGACTCATTGTTAATTTATAAGGTGTAATGACATTGTGGTTAGGTAAGAAAATGTCCAACTTTTAAGAGATACATACTGAAATATGTAGAGGTGAAATGATATGAAGTCTCAGCTCTGCTTTAAAATACTTCAAGCAACAAGAATAAAAGGCATAGATGAAACGAGTGCCGCAAATTCTTGATAACTGATGAGTCAAGGTGACGGATAGACGTGTGTTACTAGTCTTTCTAATTTTGATGTTTGAAAATTTTCACAATAAAAAAATTTTTAAATAGTCATTTCTAGAGACAACTGCTGTCTTAAAGAAAAGATTCTGCATTCCAATGACATTTTATAATATTCACAGACTGTAAAGGAGTAAGTCATCAAATAAAGATGCCATTATTTCTTAAAGCTATTTATTAGTAATTCAGTATGTTTAAAAACATGAGACTTAGGCACATTTTATAAAGGAAACTTTAAAGCTATGATAAACATATTAAAAGATATAACTATGTATGTGAACTTTAACTAAACAGAAGGCTCTGAAAAAATCTCCTTTTATTTAAAAAAAAAGAATGAATAACAACAAGGGGGGATTCTCAATGTTCTATTGGGGTCATGGAATTTTTCTTTAAGCGAGCTTAAACAATTTAACATTTTAAACTTAATAAGGTGTGTCATGTTCACATCTTCATTTATTTTACTAAAAGACTCTCAGATACCCTGAAGTATAAATCTCAGTATAATTGTCTTAGGTAATGAAGTTACATAGAAAGAGGAATAACTTTCAGTAACATCAGCATCCTTTATTATATTACAAATAAGTCAAATATATACTTCACTTTAACATATGAACTACTTTATATTAAATTTTTTGATGACTGGATAAATTTGAGATGTGTTCTAAATTTAAAGCACAAAGTCAGAAGAGTAATGTTGCATAGCATAAACATAAAAGCACAGACCATTCTTTTTCCTCGCTTAATCTCCTGAAGTACAGTTTTAATATCAAAATCTCCAAATTCTGCTCTTGATGTTGTTGTGAGCTGGACTGTGCCAGAAGAAAATAACTAGAAAAGAAAAATGCAGGAACATTTAATATTCAGAATCCTTGTGAGAAAAAGATTAAACAACTTAAGAACACTTACGTTACATTATTTTAATATCCTGAGAAAGATGACTTTTCTTTAATAATAATCAAGTACTGACTCAAATATTTTTTAATCTATTCACGTCTGATTAAAATATAACCCAAAATAAGGACAATGGAATAAAACTAAGGTTGCCAGTGTGGAGCCAAGATTAAATGCTTCATTTAACAAGGAGAGTTCAGCAGTGTCACCCTGTCATCTCAACTATTTTACATTTCCACAGTTTCAAAAATAGTTTAAAATGACAAATTTCCATCATAGATGCAGATGAGAATCACCTAGAGATTTTTTTTTCAAACTAGACATGTTTGGGATCTACTCCAAGGGTACATATTATGGAAAAAGCTCCCCAGGTAAATTTGATATGCATCTCTGGTTAAGAACCTCTGATATGAATAATATAATTTAAAAAAAAAATTTTTTTTGGCCATGCCATGTGGCTTGTGGGATCTTAGTTCCCCGACCAGGAATTGAACCCGGGCCCTTGGCAGTGAGAGCGTGGACTCCTAACCACTGGACTGCCATGGAATTCCCTAAATAATATAATTTTTTAAAACCTAATCATAAATGGGATGAGTAATTCAATACAATCTAGTTCAAAAATGTTTACATATGCTATATGTCAGACCTGGATCTAAGGATGCAAAGATAAGATATAGTTCTTACCCTCAAGGGATTTAAGAGTCTATTAGGGGAAAGAGGTTCATAAATGAATAACTGCAATATAGTATATGAAGTGCAATAAGAAAGACTTTTACGAGGTTATAGTGGAGGCCAAACATAGCTTCCAAGACAAGTTTATAAAGCTGAAATTTTTACAGTTATGAAATCATTAATTATGGATTATCTGGAACATAGTAACTATACTTAGGATTACTTTAAATCGCACTAAATCATAAAGGCTATATTTTTTAAAATCTAGAGTTTATGAAGATTTGGGCTTATAGAACTTCCAGTTATAAAATAAATAAGTCATGGGGATATAATGTACAGCATAGGAAACAGAGTCAATAATATTGTAATAACTTTGTATGGTGACAGATGGTAAGTAGTCTTATCGTGGTGATCATTTTGTAATGTATAAAAATATCCAATCACTATGTTGTATACCTGAAACTAATATAATATTGTAAGTCAATTATACTTTTAAAAAAAGATTTGAGATTATAGGATACACTATTCATAATTCTAAAACACTAATGCTGGGGAGGAAAGTTCTATATTAGGTTACTAGCTAAATGCTTTTCCAAAACTTGTGTTTAAAAGCACATAAAAAGAACCATACTTACCATGCACTTATAATGTGCAGCTGCCTTCTTGGCATTAAATATATGCAGTTTTCCTCTTGCTTCATTTTCTTCCTCCCCTACATGACAAAATCCACATTTAGGCCTGGTGTCACTAGGGCTGCTTCTGTGTGGAGACCTATCTCTCTGCAAATGTAAAAGAAAATGAAAACCTTGAAAAAAAATCCATGAAAATATGCTATCAGTACCTCAAGCTTAGTTAACACTTCAAATGATTAACTTTACCTATCAACACAGTTCAGATGAAATATTCATGGTGCAACAAAAAGAAAGAATCCAACATTTTTCTACTTACATAGGAACTACTCTCCATTTCATCTGTTCCATGGGAGGATGTGGACCTGGTATCTTCCGACAGTCCTTTAAAATTAGTTTTTCGCGGCCTTCCTTTGCGACTCTTCTTTTTACTTTTAGGTGATGAGGGCTCCAGTTCATGTTCATTAAAACTTTCTTCTAGATCAGCTGCTTAAAAATGAATAAAAGCTTTACATGGACCAATCTTAAAATGAGCATTAGTTCATGGGTCCTTAGAACATATGTTTCTCCTTAGAATAAAATCACCTCAAGATATGGGGAGAAATGATCTGTGGTATGTTTGATATAGTGGCCTAACATTTCATATAAATGCAACAAAAATGAAATACAAAGAAATAGTTTTACTATAATAACTGTAAAATTAATTATTTCCATCAAAGTTATAATTCTATGAAAATCAGTTTTGTGATCTTAACTGTGCACATAATTCAATAAACATTTCTAAACTCTAATAAGGGAATTTTTTAGAATTAGATCTTGTATAATTTTTTTTTTACCATAGGTTTCAAAGAGTTTTACCTCACACTGTTGGTGAAATCAGAACAATTACCCAGAAAATAAACTTGCTATAACTTGGAAAGCTAAATGAAAATAAAGTAGGTGTATCTGTGCTGTCCAATATAGTAGCCACTGGCAACATGTGGCTTTTTAAAATTTAAGTCATTTATAATTAAATGAAATTAGGGCTTCCCTGGTGGCACAGTGGTTGAGAGTCTGCCTGCTGAGGCAGGGGACATGGGTTCGTGCCCTGGTCCGGGAAGATCCCACATGCCGCGGAGCGGCTGGGCCTGTGAGCCATGGCCGCTGAGCCTGCGCGTCCGGAGCCTGTGCTCCGCAACGGGAGAGGCCACAACAGTGAGAGGCCCCCGTACCGCAAAAAAAAGAAAAAAAAAAAAAATTAAACCTTCAGTTTCTCAGTCACACTGACCACATTTCACGTGTTTATTAGTCACATGTGGCAAGCTGAGTCTCTACTGGACATCACAGATATAGAATGTTTCTATCATTACAGACAAGTTCTATTGTACAGCACTGCTCTAGATAGCTCTTTAAACTATCATGAAAATCAAAAGATCAAATTCACCAAGGAACATATCTACAAATGAACTAACCAATTGATCAAGTAATTAAACAAATATTAAGTATAAAAGGAATTTCTAACATAAGTGGTAGAAAAGCTATGGTGCAGGTTGTCTGTGTATACGTTAATGGATTAAACAAAATTTATGGAGAAGTTTTAGAACTGTGCTTCCCAGTAATTTGAAAAGTATTTCTACCATTAATAGAGGTGCTTCATTCAGTTATTCACTAAAAATATTTATTGAGGGCCTACTGTATATAAGATAATGTACTTAGTGTTCAAAAAGGTATAAAAATCAAATATTCACTTGTCTTAGTGTCAAACTATAGAAAGTTTTAGGCATAGTTCTAATACCTACATTGTTTTTTCTTTTACCATAAATTATCGACTATAATTCCACGGACTAATTTCTTCCATGAGAAAGCATATCAACTCCTCTTCTCAGATGCTGATCTTTCCTAATAAATACTTTAAAGGGTTTTTTCCTAAGCAATAAAAGCACATTCATTATGATAAGAAAAGGGTAATTTAATCAGTATATTTGAATATATAAACTCTAAGAACTGAGAGTATTAGACCATTTGCAAAACAGTTAATAAAAATTTATATCAATGTAACTTCACCTAACTATGGTAGGATTTAAGGGAAGAAAGGGGGGGGAAGGTAAAAGTGGATAGTGTTTTATAGGCAATAAGACAAATTCATGTGAATAACTCTCCCTGTGAAGACAGACAAGTCAATTAAAGATAATTCTGATCTTAACACTATAGCAAATTTCACATCAGAACACGCCACCTACTTTAAACATTCAATCTGACAATTTTTAAGACACAGAATTTCATTAAAGCTATTAGAATTACTTGCATGTGCCAAAAATTAAAATGAAAAATCATAACCAAATGTTCCAATCATCCTGATATATATTACAGCATATATATGATATACATAATATTCTGTTATTTACAATGAAAACAAATAATCACTAACACTATAATAACACTACATTGTTAAACACCTATAAAGAAATTACTTAACTGATTCCATTATCAGGCCAACATGGCTAGTTTTCCAGATGGCGTATTTGTCTGTCCTAAACATGGAATCGTTCAGTATAAAATTTTAGGGACTTTACCAGCAATAGTAAAAAAAAAAAAAAAAAATCACAAAAGATTGACAGATTTAATTATATTAGACTTTTAAACTTCTGAAAGTAAAAAAAAAGTGATAAAATTAGAAGGCAAACAAACTGGAAGAATATCTGCTGTACTTATGACAAAGGATTAGTATCTTTATGATCTGATAAGCTCATAAAAGATTAAGACCTCAACAGAAAAATGGGTGAACCGTATGATCAAATAATTCGTAGAACATAAGTAGTTAAATATACTTTTAGGGACTTCCCTGGTGGCACAGTGGTTAAGAATCCCCCTGCCAATGCAGGGGACACGGGTTCAATCCCTGGTCCAGGAAGATCCCACATGCCGCGGAGCAACTAAGCCTGTGCGCCATAACTACTGAGCCTGCACCCTAGAGCCTGTGAGCCACAACTACGGAGCCCACGTGCTGCAATTACTGAGGCCCATGCGTCTAGAGTCCATGCTCTGCAACAAGAGAAGCCACCGCAATGAGAAGCCTGCGCACCGCAATGAAGAGTAGCCCCCGCTCGCCGCAACTAGAGAAAGCCCGCGCACAGCAACAAAGACCCAACACAGCCAAAGTAAACTTTAAAATAAATAAATAAATACACTTTTAGAAAATTTGATGTCTCTAAGTCAAAGAAGTGTAAATTAAGTGATACACCATTTTCACCTATCAAAATAGCAGTCTTTAAGTAGTTGTAAAAAACTTCAATAAACCCAACAAAAAATGTGTTAGAAATACAAATATAAAAGAAGCCCCACAAAAATGTTGAGATAAGCCATGCTTCTGGATGAATAGGATCAACATTAGAATGGTATCAGTTCTTGCTAACCTAATTTAATGAAACGCTGATAAAACAGAATTGAAAGTTGATTCCACAGTTTTCTAGAAGAGTAAATATATAATACACAAGACTATCTTTTTTAAAAAAAGGTATCAAAATATACCATAAAGCAACAGTAGTTAAAACACTGGCATAGGAATAGACACATGTCAGAAGAGAAAGCCAGGTTGAAAAGAGACCCACATGCATATGGGAAATCAGAGTATGATAATGGTAGCATTTCAAATGAGTGGGGGAGAGACATAATGGCACAACTGGGTACCCATTTTCTAAAAATTCAGATTCCTTTTCTCATACTATATGAAAAAATTAGAGATGGATCCAAAAAATCTAATAAAATAACAAACCAGAAATGTAACAGAAGAAAATGGAAGAGATTATTTTTTTTATAATCTTGGGGTTAGGACACCTAAGAAGCCATTTAGTGGCAGGGAATTAATATCTATATTTTACAGACAGCACTTCAAATCAATTTTAAAAAGACAAACCTTGAAAGAAAAACGTGCAAAGGATAGGACTGACAATTCACAGAAGAAATATAAATGACTGAAAAAACATGGGCAGAAGCACAACCTTACTAATTACAAGAGAAATGGAAATTAAATGAGATAATCAGATTCGTAAAAATTATAAGAATGATAATATCCAGCACAGTTGTAGGGAACTGGACACTCTCATACACTGTTGGTACATGTGACAGTACTGATTCCCAATGTTAAATGCACAGAGTCTCTCCTGGCATCCCCATTTCTAGGACTTTATCCTATAGAATCACTTGCATAAGTACATAAGCACATACGTATGAGGAAGATCAATGCAGTTTTATTCCTATTTCACATAAAAAATAAATATAACTGATTTTTATTAAGAGAAATCCTTAAATAAACTATGGTTCTATTTATTCTATGGGATGTAACACAACTGTTAAAAAGAATGAGGTTGATCTGTATGCACAGAGAAGGGTGTCTGATACATCACAGAATGAAAAAAACAAGTTGCATAACATTATCTATGTATACTATGATGCCATTGTATTACAAATAGTGAGCATATGCATATATATGTAAGATTGTACGTATGTAAGAAAGGTTCTAGGAAGATTTACAAACTGTTAGTAGTAGGAACTCTACTACTACTGAGAGTGTGATTTTGGGGTGAAGAGAGGGCTTTCTGAATTACTTTTATAGTACTTTTGTACTATTTTAATTTTTTTAACAATGGGCTATGTACTACGTTTGTATTTAAAAGAATTTATAACATCCAGTGTGGTGAAAGGAGGGGGTAAAGTCAGCCACTGCTGACGGGAATATAATCTAGCACAATCTTTCTAGAAAGTAATATGGCAATGCATATTGAGAACCTTAAAAAGATTAAACCCTTTGACCCAGTGATTTTATTTTTGGGAATTTATCCTAGAAAATATTTGAAAATTATTTGCACATGAAAATGTGAGTATGAAGCTAGTCACAGCACCTTTGTTTAAATTTTTCATGGTTACTTATTGTTTATTTTTCCAATTCAAAACTGTAAAAATGTTTTAACATTCTTAAAAGTTATTTTTAATAATAATTATAAAGAACTATCTGCATAAAAGTAGGGAAAATCTTCCTTTCCACCTTCCAATTCCATCTGCTCTGCACTCCCAGCTGGTACCCTAGCTTCCTTGCTTCCCTTTCTTCATACTCACTCCCTTCCTCTCAAGGTACCGTTAACTTAACGCTTCTTTTCTCAATCTCAAGGGTAGAGAGCCTGGTTTTGAATCCTGGATCTGTCACAGACTGTGTGTCCTTGGACCTGAGACCTATCTCAGAGGGTTCTTGAATTAAATGAGTTAGTTCCTGTAAAGTACTTAATCTAGAACAGGGCCTGGCACATAAGACACTCTCAATAAATGTCAGCTATTATTTTCTATGCATATGCAAATCCGTTTTAAAAGCATATACAAACAAATGGCATTCTAAGCATACTATTCCGCATCTTGCCCTTTTCCATTTAATATGTAAATGCAAATACCCAAAATATAAGAGCTAACATTAGAGCTTTTTGAGTTTTGACTATACAGGATGTGCTATGCAGTTTACATGCATTATCTTATTCAACCTCAAAACAGCCCCATGAGGTTGTATCAGTCACCATCCCCATCCTCCGTTTTATAGATAAGTAAATTCAGAAAAGTTAAGTAATTTTGCCTAAGATCATAAAGCTAGGGAGTAGCAGAGTTGGGACAAACACATGTCAGTGAGTCACTACTATATGCTTTGGAAGTAGTAATACCCACTATCATGGAAATAAACATCTTCATATGCTCCTGCAAGTTAGAAAAAGGATAGCTATACATATGCTTATGTATGCATCGCTCTGGAAGGACAAAAAAGAAACTGACAGTAGGTGTTGCTTTTAGCAAAAAAAATTTGGAAACTGAGATACAAGGACAAGGATGAGAGGAAAGCTTACTTACAGTCTACACTCTTTTGTATTGCTGATTTTTGTACAATGTTCATATACCTATTCAAACAAAAGAATATGGGAGAAAATAAAACCTTACCCTTGTATTCACAACTACAATTTCTAAAAATCCAGACTTGATAAGGTAGGTAGCAAAATAAGGTTGTCCTCCTTTCCTGTGCCACCAAGTGTTCCCCACCTTTATGAGTACAGATGTCCATGTCACCTTAGAATGGCCAGGCCCTTCTCTGTTACCCTTCTGATTGCCCCTATGCGACAGGGGGGTGACCAACTTACCAGGAAACCAACTCTCCCCTCCTCCTAGTATTGTATAAGCCCTATCTGTCCCTTTACCAATTCTCTTCTCCCTCCTAATCAATGTTTTCCTCATCTTATATCTTCCTGGTTTAAGCCCCATTTCCTTCCTTCTCCTAAATTCTCACATCACTTAACAGTATGAAGTAGAAAGGACCCCTGGACAGAAAGTCTGAAGTCTGCCACTTTCTAGGCCTTAACTTGGTGAAGTTACTTAACACTCGCAAGTCTCCTGGTATATCAAATGGGACTAATAAGAACACCTTCCTGAAAAGGCTGCTTTAAGAAAATGTTTGAGAAAAGCACTTTATAAACTATGAAATTCTATTCAATTGTTAATTATTACTTGTCATACCTTGTGTAGACTGTAAGCTCTTTGTCCACAAGGGGCTTCTTTTCTAAACTCCCAATGTGCCTACACCCAGCAGGCACTCAATAACATTTGTCGGAATGTTTTTTAAGAAAAAGGCCAAGCATTCAAGTTGGGGTAAGCATTACCACATCTGCTTTGAATCTTTAGGGCAGCTACAAAAGCAAGACTGGAGGTCATCTGCCCTGCCGTCTCCAATGGGAACGTGGTGAGCACTTGGCTCTGCATGCCCCTGGTCACAAGTAAACTCTGCTTTTCCAGTAAAGTTATCAGAAAAATGATTTCTTTTAGGCATATGCATATACATATATAAATATGTAACATACATAAATATATTATTCTTAATTAAGTGTGCCAAAATGAAATAGGATAGCTGGGATTGAATTTAAAATAATCCAGGTGGAGGAAGTGGGTAAGGGTATAGATGAAACAAGACTGGCCAGGAGCTGACGGTTACTAAAGCTGGGTGATGGGGCTTTTTTTTTTTTATGCTCTCCTCATGTCCCTACATTTTTTTAAATTTCTTAATTTTATTTTTTTATACAGCAGGTCCTTATTAGTCATCAATTTTATACACATCAGTGTATATATGTCAATCCCAATCGCTCAGTTCATCACACCACCACCACCCTGCCGCTTTCCCCCCTTGGTGTCCATACGTTTGTTCTCTACATCTGTGTCTGTTTCTGCCCTGCAAACTGGTTCATCTGTACCACTTTTCTAGGTTCCACATATATGCGTTAATATACGATATTAGCTTTTCTCTTTCTGACTTACTTTACTCTGTATGACAGTCTCTATGTCCATCCACGTCTCTACAAATGACCCAATTACATTCCTTTTTAGGGCTGAGTAATATTCCATTGTATATATGTACCACATCTTCTTTATCCAATTGTCTGTCAATGGGCATTTAGGTTGCTTCCATGACCTGGCTATTGTAAATACAGCTGCAATGAACATTGTGGTACATGACTCTTTTTGAATTATGGTTTTCTCAGGGTATATGCCCAGTAGTGGGATTGCTTGGTCGTATGGTAGTTCTATTTTTAGTTTTTTAACGAACCTCCATACAGTTCTCCATAGTGGCTGTATCAATTTACATTCCCACCAACAGTGAAAGAGGGTTCCCTTTTCTCCACACCCTCTCCAGCATTTGTTGTTTGTAGATTTTCTGATGAAGCCCATTCTAACTGGAGTGAGGTGATACCTCATTGTACTTCTGATTGGCATTTCTCTAATAATTAGTGATGTTGAGCAGCTTTTCGTGCGCTTCTTGGCCATCTGTATATCTTCTTTGGAGAAATGTCTATTTAGGTCTTCTGCCCATTTTTCGATTGGGTTGTTTGTTTTTTTAATATTGAGCTGCACGAGCTGTTTATGTATTTTGGAGATTAATCCTTTGTCCATTGATTCATTTGCAAATATTTTCCCCCATTCTGAGGGTTGTCTGTTTGTCTTGTTTGTAGTTTCCTTTGCTTTGCAAAAGAATCTACGTTTCATTAGGTCCCATTTATTTATTTTTGTTTTTATTTCCATTATTCTAGGAGGTGGATCAAAAAAGACCTTGCTGTGACTTATGTCAAAGAGTGTTCTTCCTATGTTTTCCTCTAAGAGTTTTATAGTGTCCAGTCTTACATTTAGGTCTCTCCTCTATTTTGAGTTGATTTTTGTGTATGGTGTTAGGGAGTGTTCTAATTTCATTCTTTTACATGTAGATGTCCAGTTTTCCCAGCACCACTTATTAAAGAGGCTGTCTTTTCTTCATTGTACATCCTTGCCTCCTTTGTCATAGATTAGTTGACCATAGGTGCGTGGGTTTATCTCTGGGCTTTCTATCCTGTTCCATTGATCTATGTTTCTGTTTTTGTGCCAGTACCATATTGTCTTGATTACTGTAGCTTTGTAGTATAGTCTGAAGTCAGAGAGTCTGATTCCTCCAGCTCCGTTTTTTTCCCTCAAGACTGCTTTGGCTATTCGGGGTCTTTTGTGTCTCCATACAAATTTTAAGATTTTTTGTTCTAGTTGCGTAAAAAATGCCATTGGTAATTTGATAGGGATTGCACTGAATCTGTAGATTGCTTTGGGTAGTATAGTCATTTTCACAATATTGATTCTTCCAATCCAAGAACATGGTATATCTCTCCATCTCTTTGTATCATCTTTAATTTCTTTCATCAGTGTCTTATAGTTTTCTGCATACAGGTCTTTTGTCTCCCTAGGTAGGTTTATTCCTAGGTATTTTATTCTTTTTGTTGCAATGGGAAATGGGAGTGTTTCCTTAATTTCTTTCAGATTTTTCATCCTTAGTGTATAGGAATGCAAGAGATTTCTGTGCATTAATCTTATATCCTGCAACTTTACCAAATTCATTGATTAGCTCTAGTAGTTTTCTGGTGGCATCTTTAAGATACTCTATGTATAGTATCATGACATCTGCAAACGCTGACAGTTTTACTTCTTCTTTTCCAATTTGTATTCCTTTTATTTCTTTTTCTTCTCTGATTGCCGTGGCAAGGACTTCCAAAACCATGTTGAATAACAGTGGTGAGAGTGGACATCCTCGTCCTGTTCCTGATCTTAGAGGAAATGGTTTCAGTTTTTCACCATTGAGAATGATGTTTGCTGTGGGTTTGTCGTATATGGCCTTTATTATGTTGAGGTAGGTTCCCTCTGTGCCCACTTTCTGGAGAGTTTTTATCATAAATGGGTGTTGAATTTTGTCGAAAGCTTTTTCTGCATCTATTGAGATGATCATATGGTTTTTCTGCTTCAATTTGTTAATATGGTGTATCACGTTGATTGATTTGCATATACTGAAGAATCCTTGCATCCCTGGGATAAATCCCACTTGATCACGGTGTATGAACCTTTTAATGTGTTGTTGGATTCTGTTTGCTAGTATTTTGTTGAGGATTTTTGCATCTATATTCATCAGTGGTATTGGTCTGTAATTTTCTTCTTTTGTAGTATCTGTCTGGTTTTGGTATCAGGGTGATGGTGGCCTCATAGAATGAGTTTGGGAGTGTTCCTTCTTCTGCAATTTTTTGGAAGAGTTTGAGAAGGATGGGTGTTATCTCTTCTCTAAATGTTTGATAGAATTCACCTGTGAAGCCATCTGGTCCGGGACTTTTGTTGGAAGATTTTTAATCACAGTTTCAATTTCATTACTTTTGATTGGTCTGTTCGTATTTTCTATTTCTTCCTGGTTCAGTCTTGGAAGGTTAAACCTTTCTAAGAATTTGTCCATTTCTTCCAGTTTGTCCATTTGATTGGCACAGAGTTGCTTGTAGTAGTCTCTTAGGATGCTTTGTATTTCTGCAGTGTCTGTTGTAACTTCTCCTTTTTCACTTCTAATTTTATTGATTTGAGTCCTCTCCCTCTTCTTCTTGACGAGTCTGGCTAATGGTTTATCAATATTGTTTATCTTCTCAAAGAACCAGCTTTTACTTTTATTTATTTATTTTTTTATGGTACGTGGGCCTCTCATTGTTGTGGCCTCTCCCGTTGCAGAGCACAGGCTCTGGATGCACAGGCTCAGCGGCCATGGCTCACAGGCCTAGCTGCTCCACAGCATGTGGGATCTTCCCAGACCGGGGCACGAACCCGTGTCCCCTGCATTGGCAGGCGGACTCTCAACCACTGCGCCACCAGGGAAGCCCTCAAAGAACCAGTTTTTATTTTTACTAATCTTTGCTATTGTTTTCTTTGTTTCTATTTCATTTATTTCTGCTCTGATCTTTATGGTTTCTTTTCTTCTACTAACTTTGGGTTTTGTTTGTTCTTCTTTCTCTAGTTCCTTTAGGTGTAAGGTTAGATTGTTTGAGATTTTTCTTGTTTCTTGAAGTAGGCTTGTATAGCTATAAACTTCCCTCTTAGAACTGCTTTTGCTGCATCCCATAGGTTTTGGATCGTCGTGTTTTCATTGTCATTTGTCTCCAGGTATTTTCTGATTTCCTCTTTGATTCCTTCAGTGATCTCTTGGTTCTTTAGTAACGTATTGTTTAGCCTCCATGTGTTTGTGTTTTTTACGTTTTTTCCCCCGTAATTCATTTCTAATCTCATAGCACTGTGGTCAGAAGAGATGCTTGGTATGATTTCAATTTTCTTAAATTTACTGAGGCTTGATTTGTGACCCAAGATGTGATCTATCCTGGAGAATGTTCCATGCGCACTTGAGAAAAAAGTGTAATCTGCTGTTTTTGGATGGAATGTCCAGTAGATATCAATTAAATCTATCTGGTCTATTGTGTCATTTAAAGCTTGTGTTTCCTTATTAATTTTCTGTTTGGATGATCTGTCCATTTGTGTAAGTGAGGTATTAGAGTCCCCCACTATTACTGTGCTACTGTCGTTTTCCTCTTTTATAGCTGTTAGCAGTTGCCTTATGTATTGAGGTGCTCCTATGTTGGGTGCATACATATTTATAATTGTTATATCTTCTTCTTGGATTGATCACTTGATAATTATGTAGTGTCCTTCCTTGTCTCTTGTAACATTCTTTAAAATCTATTTTATCTGATATGAGTATTGCTACTCTAGCTTTCTTTTGATTTCCACTTGCATGGAATATCTTTTTCCATCCCCTCACTTTCAGTCTGTATGTGTCCCTAGGTCTGAAGTGGGTCTCTTGTAGACAGCATATAGATGGGTCTTGTTTTTGTATCCATTCAGCGAGCCTGTGTCTTTTGGTCGGAGCATTTAATCCATTCATGTTTAAGGTAATTATCGATATGTATGTTCCTATGACCATTTTCTTAATTGTTTTGGGTCTGTTTTTGTAGGTCCTTTTCTTCTCTTGTGTTTCTCACTTAGAGAAGTTCCTTTAGCATTTGTTGTAGAGCTGGTTTGGTGGTACTGAATTCTCTTAGCTTTTGCTTGTCTGTAAAGCTTTTGATTTCTCCATCGAATCTGAATGAGGTCCTTGCCGGGTAGAGTAACCTTGGTTGTAGGTTCTTCCCTTTCATCACTTTAAGTATATCATGCCACTCCCTTCTGGCTTGTAGAGTTTCTGCTGAGAAATCAGCTGTTAACCTTATGGGAGTCCCCTTGTATGTTATCTGTCGTTTTTCCCTTTTTGCTTTCAATAATTTTTCTTTGCCTTTAATTTTTGCCAATTTGATTACTATGTGTCTCAGTGTGTTACTCCTTGGGTTTATCCTGTATGGGACTCTGCGCTTCCTGGACTTGGGTGGCTATTTCCTTTCCCATGTTAGGGAAGTTTTCTACTATAATCTCTTCAAATATTTTCTCGGGTCCTTTCTCTCTCTCTTCTCCTTCTGGGACCCCTATAATGCAAGTGTTGTTGCATTTAATGTTGTCCCAGAGGTCTCTTAGGCTGTCTTCATTTCTTTTCATTCTTTTTTCTTTATTCTGTTGCACAGCAGTGAATTCCACCATTCTGTCTTCCAGGTCACTTATCTGTTCTTCTGCCTCAGTTATTCTGCTCTTGATTCCTTCTAGTGTAGTTTTCATTTCGGTTATTGTATTGTTCATCTCTCTTTGTTTGTTCTTTAATTCTTCTAGGTGTTTGTTAAACTTTTCTTGCATCTTCTCGATCTTTGCCTCCATTCTTTTTCCGAGGTCCTGGATCATCTTCACTATCATTATTCTGAATTCTTTTTCTAGAAGGTTGCCTATCTCCACTTCATTTAGTTGTTTTTCTGGGGTATTATCTTTTCCTTCATCCGGTACATAGCCCTCTGACTTTTCATCTTGTCTATCTTTCTGTGAATTGGGATTTTTTTTCAAACATACTTTTGCGTATGTTTCAAACTTCCTATAATGAAAGTTTATAAAGTGTGCTAAAACAAAGATGAGTGTAAATAATGCCTAGCACAGCACTTTGCACATGGGTAGTCAACAAATCTGGTGAATCAAAGAAAGAAAATGGAGTCAATTCTAGCAAAGAGCACAGTATGAATACACTACTAAAATTTTCCGAGTTAAATCACACAGTTTAAATTCTATTATCTTCCAAGGAAGAGCACATGAAAAGATGAGTGGTAAGAGAGGTAGGTAGAGTTTTCAAGGAATAATGGTTACAACCATAATGATACAGAATGTAGTATTTACTGAGCAACTTACTATGTGCCAGGCACATTGCTAAGAGCTTCACATGCATCATTTCATTTAATTCTTACAATAATCCTACAGGTGGGTTTTTTTTAATCCCCATTTTACAGATGCAGTATTAAGGTTCTAAGAGATACTAAATAACTTGCCCAAGATCATGTGACTAGTAAGTGGCAGAGTTAAGATTCAAATATACATCTGAATTCAAAGCCCATATTCAATGAGTGTACAAAACTGCCTTTCCAGTACTTAATAAATCTATTCAATGCACCTAAATTAAAAAGGTTTTTAAACACTTTGATACCATATTAAAATCTCCCTAAACTTCCACTTAATAAAAGTAATGTAGATTGGAAACTGCAGCATAATCTAGAGAAAAAGAACAAGGGAAAGAAAATATTAAGGGAGTATTAAACCAGGCAAAGGCTTGAATCTACATAAATGACAACACACTTTCAACATACTTCCAATATAACTATTTCCTGAAACATAAACTGAGATATGATTTGACAAACACCTCTAATAAAGCTCCCAAATTGTCCATCAGGGGCTCCACCAAGTCCCTGATTTGTTTACACTGTCTCAGAACACCTGGGATTTTATGGTCACTGTAACTGTGGCACTTATCACTAATTTCAGACTTATAAAAATCTGTAAAAAAAAATTCCTATATACCCTTCACCCAAATGTTAATATCTTACCATATATACGTTATCATTCATTCTCTCTATCCATATACCTTTTTCTGAAAGGTTAAAGAGTAAGATGCAAACATGATGCCCCTTTATCTCTAAGTACTTCCATGTATCACCACTGTATTTTAATCAGTTAGTCACATATCTGCTGCTAAATTCTGTAACTCCCCCCAGAGTGAAACCCTGTTTTATTAATTCATCTTTCTCTACTGACACCCAGCACAAGAGAAGCTACAGGACAAGAAGTGTCACCCCAGAACAAGTGACACGTTAAATACCGTTCTTAGTTTCAAGCCAAAGAAAATGAATAAGTTACAAACATTTCTCGAGTACCCATCCCATGCAAAACATTCTATATTGGGTAATTTAAGAAGTATAATAAACCACAAGTTTGGCTCCTTACAATTAAGAATTTAAACTGAGCTGAGGTTATGTTTGTGATGATGATTTACATTCTACACATTCTTGCTGTGAATATCTAACACCCAGCATCTACTCTAGATACTGTTTTCTATCTCTTCACAGATTACTTTGATCCATATAAATTATTTAATGCAAAGACCGTAATACCCTTAATGAAAATGATTTTAAAAGAACCACCATTCATTTGTAATCACAGTTCCTTATAAGTAGTCATATGTTTAGTGATGACAAATTACCATATTAAAGTACTTCTACAAAATACAGACTGGCATCTGTTACAAGCTAAAGCTATTTGCTATTGCGAACATTTGACATTTTTGAAATATTGCTTTAAAAAAAAGGTAAAAGGGCTTCCCTGGTGGCACAGTGGTTAAGAATCCGCCTGCCAATGCAGGGGACATGGGTTCGAGCCCTGGTCCGGGAAGATCCCACATGCTGCAGAGCAACTAAGCCCGTAAGCCACAACTACTGAGCCTGCGCGCCACAACTACTGAAGCCCGTGCGCCTAGAGCCTGTGCTCTTCAACAAGAGAAGCCACAGCCATGAGAAGCCGGCACACCACCATGAAGAGTAGCCCCCGCTCACCTCAACTAGAGAAAGCCCGCGCGCAGCAATGAAGACCCAACACAGCCAAAAATAAATAAATAAAATAAATTAAGTTATTAAAAAAAAGGTAAAGGATATACCTATTATCTAAACACAGGCCAACGGGGGGGGGGGACATAAGATGTAGGATTTAATTCTGGCTATTCCTGTCCATTTCTAACATATAGGAGGGCACTACACCATTTTAAGCACTCAATCACCACATGTGGCTAGTGGCTACCATATTGGACAGTGCAAATATAGAACATTTCCATCGTCACAGAAAATTCTGCTAGACAGCATTGTTGAGCCATTAATTCTCCATTCCCTTGTAAAAAGCCCTGCACCTTTGAGGTCCATGTCATTCAACTAAACCACTGCTTCCCAAATTAATATGCATACAAACCACCTGGGATCTTGTTTAAATTCCTATTAAGTAGGTCAGGGGTGGGGCTTCAGATCAGGCATTTCTAACAACTCCCAGATGACGTCCATTCTGCTGGTCCACAGACTATGCTACCTTCTTCCTCTCCTTCTTGCTAATAATTGTCAACTTCCAATCATTCCACTCACACATCACTTTCTTTAGCACACAGCTCACAGCCCTCTTCTCCATCCTGACCCCTGCCCATCATGCTGGGTGATTTCACTATCCACATGGACAATCCAAGCAACACCCAGCCATTCAGTTCCTTAGACTTCACTGATGTCCTCCATCAACCACCTAATCCCTATAATCATACCCAGATACCTCATAGTCACCTAAAAGGATTCTACCTCTGAAATCACTATATCATACTTTGGAACCACAGATGATTGCTTTCCCAAGTACTTTCATTCTCATTGTTCTTCAATCTTACCAGGACCTCCAGTCTATTAATTCCTTTCAGTTTCTTTACTCTCGCAAATATTCTAAACTCCCTTATCCCTTTACTCTTATGTTGAACCCACTTGGAAAAATTCCGATTCTGAATGAACCAACTAGATACTTTCTCTATTCTACACCCAGGATCCTGTACTGCTGTAGGAAATGTCACACAACCTGACTGATGGCATCACTTTATAAATTCACGGTTACCAACCTCAACTGGTCCAATTCAGTCCAGAAACTTTACATTTCTCTAGGCAAACTTCCTCCCCTGGTCTTCACAACTATTCTTTCAAAACAACTTCTCTCTCCTTCAACTTCCAACCCTCACCCCTCCCCCTACATTCTCCGTCACAGAGAAAACAGACCTGATAGGAACCACTTATCCTCTTCCTTCTCTCCTATTACAGTGGAAAGGACCTCCTTATCACAGGACAATTGTTCCACTTGTGCACTGAATCCTCCTTCTTGTACCTTCAATCTCTTCTCGTTCATTGGATCCTTTCTTGTAAGCATTAACAACTAATCCCCCCCCCCACCAAAAAAAAGGCCAACGAAGTGAAAGAAACCAATCTGAAAAGGCTACATACTGTATGATTCCAACTATATGACATTCTGGAAAAGGCAAAAGTATGGAGGTGGTAAAGAGATTCTCAAATTTAATATTTCAAAGCACAGTTCATGTTATATCAAGCTAACATGACAGACTGAATTACATAGTATTTATCGTTTTGAGTATTAGCAAAGTAGGTACTGAGCCACAAATGGCAAAAACGATCAAGAAATCGCCAAAGGTATCAATTCCTCTTTGCTGTATAGATTACTGCCATACAATTCTCAAAGACAGTCCCTGAAATACAATCCTATAAACCCCCAACATAAATTACAATCATAAAGTAGCATATATGTTTCCCATTAGAATAATGAAATAATTGCAAGTTCTGTTTCTGACAAAGCACTCAATATCTAATAAATTCAAGCTAGATGAATGTGATAAAAGTCAAAATTCAATAAACAGAAACTCTGTCATACTTTTAAACTGTAATATTATCCTTTCAAGTTCTACAAGATGAGTATAAACATACTACATGTGTCAATAATACAGGGAACCCAAATGTGCTACCAAACTATACACTGAACCCAAAATTCAAATCAATCGTATCACAAATTTGAATTGTAGTATTCCTGCCAGCTATATTGAAAGAAAAGTCCTCTTGGGACTTCTCTAGCAGTCCAGTGGTTAAGATTTCACCTTCCAATGCAGGGGATGCAGGTTTGATCCCTGGTCGGGGAACTAAGATCCCACATTCCTCAGGGCCAAAAAACCAAAAGAGAAAACAGAAGCAATATGGTAAAAAATTCAATAAAGACTTTAAAAATGGTCCACATGAAAAAATCTTAAAAAAAATGGAAAGCCCTCCTGAAAAGCATGAATTTAGATCTTCCTCATTAAAAAGTTTCTCAAAGCAAAAAGGTGGTCAAAATTATTTTTATGTAGTCTGCACTGACTTATCTCTACCACTAGATGGTACTATCAGCCTCAGAAACTGAGGAAATAAAAGGGGAGATGACTATATTAATCATCGTTGCCACCCTCAAATATCCTGCCCCAGTATGCTGACACACTTGTATTCGTCAGATTATTAAGTCTCAATCCTTGCCTTTTCATATATGCTCACTACAATTGTGAAGAGAATCAAATAAATCCGCTGTTAAAACCTGAAGCAATGAAAGGTGGGAAAGCTTACTCTTAACCTTTCACGAAAGGTTTTTCAATTCAATTACAGAATTAAGTGAGGAAAAAACTGAAGGAAAACACTATAAAGTTTATCAGTTGTACTTTATCACCTCAAAAACATTCTGTTCTTATTATTTGTCCAATATGTTTACCTTAATGACAAGTTTTTGCTAAACACTGAATTTTTAACCAGCACTTCTAAAGTATTTAGACCAATCTGGTCCTGAAGGGGAAACAATACTATTTTGTATTATAAAACCAAGATCTAAGAGATCAAAAAAGGGCCACAAATTTTAATATGCTAACACTGATAACTAGGTAAGTCTTTATAAAAGCAACAACTTCCTAAAACAACAGGCTCAAACCATTCTTAATGCTAAACAACACGTTCTCAGAAGCTAACAAAAACTTTAAAGATCTCTAATCTAAATGGAAGGATAGAACAATCTCAAATTAAATCTAAGCCTTTTTATATTGCTAGTAAAAGTATCAAAACCATCTGTTTGAAAAGGTTTGAAACAAGTCAGAATTCAATTTGAGAACTTTCCCATACCTTTTAAAGACCAACTACAGCTTGGCTAACTATACATGAACATGACTATCCTGGTTTTGTATAAATTTAAGTGGAAATAAACTATAAAACAATTTTAAAACTTTGTATTTTAAAAGTGATTACCTCTTATGAACATGTCTGTATTAAGAAAAAGAAGTACTACAATGTGAATAAAAATTTAACAGAAAGCCTGTTTATCACAAAATGCACTAGTATCCCCAGTTCACGTTTTCTTTATCTGACAGTAGCAAGGTTTCTAATTATTACCTTTACAATCTACTAACATACTTACCTGAACACAGAAATCTGTAACCACTAGCATCATTTCCCCCTAAAGATAAATACATTCTCAACATACTCTTCATAAGAATTTTGGGGTAAAAGTTTTCTTAAAAATTCAGATCTTTTTCACTATGTACATTAGTTTATTTGAATGCTTCTCTCTCTTTTTTCCCCCTCATAATGGTTCATTCATAACTTGAATAATTTTTATAGGGCTTAAACTTAAAAGCGAACAGAACGTGTTCTCTATACTTAAATATCTTAGTTATAAATCTTAATAATAGGAATAAAAAGGGAATTAATTTACAGATATAATAAAACTGCTCTCAAAAGGCTTTGAATCTCTGTAGGAACTGGGTTAAGCATTCTATTTTTTTTAATTGAAGTATAGATGATTTACAATGTTGTGAAAAATATGGAACGCTTCACGAATTTGCGTGTCATCCTTGCACAGGGGCCATGCTAATCTTCTCTGTATCGTTCCAATATTAGTATATGTGCTACTGAAGAAAGCACCCGAATGCTTTTAATTCTTCAAAATGTATTCAATATTGAGATATGTCTTGTGGTAAAAGTCAATACAGTATAATTCACTCATATTTTACTCAAATTTCCTCTTGAAATTGAAAAGTGGCTGAATAACGTACCTTCAGAGTTATGTGCAGTTTTCTTGTGTTTTCGGCAATAAACCCTACAAAAAATGAAGAAATTAAAAGTAAACAAACCAAATTCATTTTTCAAATTAAGAATGAGCAGTACACTTCACCCCATTCACAAGCTGGATTCCAAAAACCTTATCATTAAACTTTCTATGCCATTTCTCTAAGCATTAAATTCCCTACCAAAAACACCCTTTACGATGATGATGAAATGCTTTGAAATGGGAACAAATTTTTACAAAGGCCTAAAGAAAGTATGACTGTTTTAAAAAAACTAAAAGAGAAGTTAAATAATTACATGTAAATTCCTTGTGAAGGTTTCTCTCGTATCTGAGCTTTATCATGCAATGCACAGTGGTAGTGGTATGTCCTGTGACATGTTTTCACATCACAACCAATTGTAGCTCCAGGACAATGGCACAAAGAACACATCTACAGGAAAACAATAAAATAATATTATTAGTGTGTGATTTTGCTATGGCTATGAAATCAGGTTAGAGGCATATCAAATCTCTGTCAAGGAAAACAAATTGGTTATTGAAAAGTTCTGTAACTAATAATGCTACTTTTCTTGTTTTCTCACCCAGAAATAATTCAAATCAAATTCTACTGGGAGTATTTTTTCCCATGTTAAACTATGACAAAATTAATGGAATATTATTAATATCTATTGGTTCATTGTGGTTAAGAGAAAATCTGAAATGTTGCAAATCAGGAATGTAAGCTGTAGACCTTTTCACAATCCAGATCTTCCTGGAAATGAGTAACTGGAGAAAATGGCTCATTCCAGAAAAAATTTTCTTTCACATTTCCACTTATCAATGAGAATTTTTAGAAAAAAACTCACATACTATTTGGAAACCTGGTAAAATCAATTTCAAGTGAGGGAAGGAGAGAAGATAAAAGAATTAGGTAGATTTTCAAATACCTCGAGCCCTAAAAATATTTTGTGATGTCAAATTGATTGTGAAAACATGCTCATCTATTTTAATTTAATCTGTTACTTACCTCTCACATTATGAAGTCAAGGAAGTAGATAAAACAGATTCTTTCAAGATATTTTAATATACCTTACCTTCTGACTTTATTGGATAATTCATACTGTTTAACTAGCTCATGTCTAAATTTAGAAACAAATTCTTTAAGAAAAGTACATAACAATGACTGTTAATGGTTTTGATTAACATATCATAGTATACGGTACTGAGTGGACTTTTAATCAGGCTGTCTCCTAAGCTATAAATGCCATGCAAAAATAAATTCACAGTAAGGTAAATCTTAAAATCTGTTCATTTGTTTCTTTGTTGTTAGATGCCTCATTTGGAACTGTTCTCCTTCCTCTTGATTAATTTTAACATAAAGAACATCCTAATTTTTGCATTACTTGGCTCCTAAGCAATTTTAGTGTACCAAGAGGCTAATGTAAATTCTAATAAATTGCCTTACATTTCTCTAAGCAAGTCAAACACTCAACCTCTCATTCAAGCTATCATTTAAAAAAGACTCCTATGTAAGTCAGAAACAAACATTCTCAATACAGGTACTTCCCAGAAAACATGATGGCCAGTGCCCATTATTAATGCGAAAGAAATACACCACTTCCTTAAATAAATATAGAAACTTCAAAGCAATACTGTAAAAAGAAACACTGTGCCAAATTATCAAGCAGGGAAAGCTGTTAAATGCTTTTGGGTGGCTTATAAATTCTTGAGGAGGTGGAGCATTTGTACTACAACTTATTTATGAGGTTCTACTATTTTGGTAAATTATACTTCTAATCAAAAAAATCATAGACTTACAGAAATTGTGGAAAACACGAAAGAGCACAACGAAAATTAAAAGATCACTCATACTCACCAAGTGTAGACACCATTACAGTGTTGCTATGCTTACGTGAAAGTATTTTTCTATGTAATTTTGTACATACTGTCACTTGGTTTTTAACTTAATAAATTGAACATTACCATTACTTCATTAAGAACTGTACTGCAAGTAGCTCATTTTGAAATTACATCGAAAATGTGTTTGCATGGGTACATTCTGAAAAAAATTATTGAGTTCAATGAGGAAGCAAAAATAAAAGGAGAGGTACTGTTAAAAATCCTGTAGAGGCTCGGCACTGGCAAACACAGTGAGATGGGCACTCTCAGATACTGCTGGAAATTGGTATACTCTCTGGACAGCAACTTGCTTTATTTATCTTAGAACTTATTAAAAGTTTATACTCTCTGATCCAGTAATTTTCCTTGAATTAATCTAGTCTACAAAATAAATCATACTTAAACGATTTATATGCAATCATTTTCACTGCAAAGTTGGAATAGCCCAAAATGTAAAACCACCTGTGGAAAACAACCACTGAAAAATGTTTAAATAAATTACGGTACAACCATATGTAGGAATGTTCTTTACTCTTTTCAAAAACATTTTAATGGCATGGGAAAAGGTTTATGTATAACATTAAGTGAAAAAATAAAGCAGGATGCAGAGTTAGGTATGCTAATTATGTTTACAACATATACTCTGAAAATAGGTGGAAGTAAACATAGCAAAATGCTGAGTGACTATCTGTGTGTGATTGGTTTTCTTCTTCATCATTTCATATATTTTCTGATTTTTCTACAAAGGGGAAATTACAAAAAATTATTTAAAAACCATTGGAAATACTCTAGCAAATGATTTCAATACCCATCTCTCAGTTTACTGAGAATAAGAAGGAAACCAAATGCCCAAAATATATCAAAATGTGTTTTGGCTGGTTATAAGTTCAAATCTGCCCAAAGTATAACCAGTTAACTACAGCAACTCACAACAAATAAAAATTTTTTAAGTGAGAAAAAGCTTATTCTCATTTTTGTCAGTTTATCTCAAGGAAGAAAAGAAAGAGGAAGATATCCCAATAAAAATGTTTTCAGAGAGTGGAAGATTCTTCTCAAGCCTAGGAGTAGGAATTTTTCTTAATTAGAATTCACAGGATCTATTTTATGCAGCATTCATACACAAGCAGGTATTTCTGCTTGTATAAGAAATTCTGGCAAAGTACTAAGAAAATACCAAAAAAGTGTCCATAATAAAACTAAATATAAAATGTATATCTGCTTGCGTACCTATGAATACAGAATGGGAACACTACTGTGTTCAAGACATCACTACTATATTGCAACACCTGAAATAATTCTTTTTACTTGAACGCCTATGGGACTTAAGATAGAGTATTCATTTTGGCTATTACCATTTTACTTCCTTGTATGACTAATTTATCTTTATAAATGTATAGACTTTATCCATCAAGTGCTTCTAGAACGAGTTTTTTGGAAGACAAACACTGTGACTTACCATGTAGTACTCAATTATCGAGAATGAGAAGGAAACCAAATGCCCAAAATATATCAAAACGTGTTTTGGCTGGTTATAAATTCAAATCTGCCCAAAGTATAACCAGTTAACTACAGAAACTCAGGTTACTCTGTTATTGAAGATTTTAATATCATATGGCATATCTTTTTCTCATTCACGTTTCTAATACCTGCAGACTTGACATAATTATCCTAAAATACATCTAAAAATATTTTAAAAGTCTGATTTGGAAAGGTGAAATTGCGAACAATCCAATTGAAGGGACACAGAATGAGCAGAGAGAATCAAGAAGAGATAAAAAGAAAATTAAAGAAGTTGAGAAAATAGATAGGTGGCTAGTATACTTTTCTTTAAAAAAAAGTATTATGGAAAATAAAACAAAGAGGACTTCTATTGAAAAAAAAGTAGAATAATAGGAAAACGGGCCCCCCCGACACAGCAAGGCACCAGTTGGTTGGACCTGAGTGATGTTATCCTGTATTCCTCTTTACACAAAACATTTATTTGCCCTCCAATCTGTCACAGGCCCTACTGGGCCCTCAGCAGAACGAGTGTCATGCTTGCACTGTAGCCAGGTTGCTCTCCATGTGGGCAAATCAAAGTTAATCTGACAGGAACACATTTCTCAAGGACAGTGGCGGACTTCCTCTTCCCTGAAAAAAGGTCTGTCCCACATATCAAATATTCTGTTGAAGGCCAACTTCCTGTCTTCAATATAGGTATAAATGTCAATTCTCAGCTTATCCTGCCTATACCCTGATTTCAAGTTCTTTAAATAGAGGTGAAAATTTCTTTGTTGTTAATGATTTTTCTTTTACTTTTATTCCTCTATTCAGTTTGCTACCTAGTAGACCTAATAAATTTCAATAATCCATTACTTCTTCCAAAATGGGGAGATTAGAAAAAGAGACTCTTATAGATGTTTACATATCATACTATCTTTTTAAAAAATGTTAATAAAAATTATATATATTTAGGATGTATACGTTTTAATATACATATACATAGTGAAATGATTACTAGAGTTGAGCTAATTAACATATCCATCTCTTCATATAATTGCCATTTTTTTAGTGCATGTGGTACAAGCACCAGAAATCCACTCTCAACAAATTTCCACGATACCATAGGGTATTATTAACTACGGTCATCATGCTGTACAGGAGATCTCTAGACTTATTTATCCTACATAACTGCAACTTTGTACCTTTTGACAAACATCTCCCATTTCCCCCACCCCTCCTGCCCCTGGTAACCAGGGTTCTACTGTCTGTGAAGCTTTACTATGTTAAGATTAAGTTGTGCCACACAAGCAGAGTCTCAAGGAGCTGATCCACAGACGAAAGAGGAACTAAGTCACGCATGAGAGGAGACAAACGGAACTGAAAGGACTATGACTTAGCTAAAGTCCCGCTGAAGACAGAGGCTGGGACATACCTGCTCCTCAGTCAACTGAAATAGGCCAGGACTGAAATTCACTTTGCAAAAGGAAGAAGTCTTAAGTTAATAAAAGGAAAAATACTGCTTTCTTAGTTGCTATGGGGGAAGCTCAGGGAAAACTCAACTAAGACCACAGACAGAGACAAGGCAAAACAAATGAGATTGACAACTTCTAGGACAGGCAGAAAGAGAAGGCTCTTGGGGAAAAGCTCTAAGTCTTAGCTTGCTCAGCTTAACTGCTGTATATCTACTATGCATGTCAGTAACTGACCACCAGTGTATAAATATAAATTCTCACAGCCAAGTACTTACTACTCTCAAGATACCTGCTGCAAGAAAACTGCTACAAATGTACAGAGAATGAAAGAGGTTTCAAAAAAAAAAGTCTGTAGGAAAAAAAAACAAAAGCAAAACAAAGAAAAATCAGAGGGACTTCCCTGGTGGTCCAGTGGTTAAGACTTCACCTTCCAATGCAGAGGGTGCGGATTCCATCCCCGGTTGGGGAGCTAAGATCCCACATGCCTCGGGGCCAAAAACATAAAACAGAAGCAATATTGTAGCAAATTCAATAGACTTTAAAAATGGTCCAGGTCAAAAAATCTTTTTAAAAAAAGCACTTGGGAGTTGGGAATAGTGTACCTAGGATATTTTCACAGGAGAAACGAGACAAAAATAAAGTGAGAGTAGTTCACCTTACACTGGTGTTTGTTATTCTGTGTTATTTTTAATAACAGAAAACACTACCTCCGGTTAAAACTAGAATGGAGGACAGTGCGGTTGGGGCAAGTTTTCAGAGCTGCCTAAAAAATGCTCCTAACTCCAGGTTCATTACTTTATATAGAGTAATACCTCACATATCCAACACAGTCAGAAAACAGAGTAACCTCTGAATTATCTGGTTAGCAGATGCTGTCCACTTGATTTGTTAAAAACCCCTAAAAAAAAATTACCATTGCCCGGAAAGGTGGAACATGAACTCATAACTGTTTCTGGTTTATCCTACAGCTACAATTAAAAAATATATATATACAGCATTTTGAAGAAGGTCTCAAAAAATACAAACTTAATAAAATATTCTTAATAAGGGTTATATAATAAAATAATTAGGTCTAAGTAGAAAGCTAGAAAGCAAAAATGAAATCTGAAAGCTGTCAAAGTCACTGAAAAGTGATTTGATAGATTAGGACCTTAAATTCCAAGTGCTTCTAAAAAACAGGGCTACTGAAAAGCACTTGTTTTTTACTAAAGTAATAGATAATTCTAAGCAGTTACTGAATAAATAATTTCAGAAGTCTCTTGGAAATCAGAGGGCAAGTAAGCCTGTCAAGCTCTTACTTAACCTAGTCTCCTGACCTAGCTCTCAATATCACATACTCCAACTCCATCCAACTTTATGAATCATCATTATGAGGAATATAAAATTATCTTATCGGAGCTTTTGAAGTTTGTTTTATTCATCTGAAAGATTCAGAGTTTTTCTGAGCTCAGATCTTTTTGTTTAAGCTCTTCTAAGATGTAGGTCTTTCAGGCTGAGGGTACTCTAAAGTGCCACGCTGCTTACTATACTTAATCTGTGAAGAACACCAACTACAATCCATGCTCAAATAAGTACCAAGACATCCCCCCAAAACCAGACATAGATTATTTTATACTACTGGTTTGGGTTCTCTTCCATTAGCACAAATAAGCGAGAAGTGATTATATAATGACATAAATTTACAGTATTCTCAATTACAAAGAAGTATCAATATTCAATGAAGGCAAAGGAAAAAAATTTGTGAATTTTTTAAAAATTAATTTATTCAGTAATAGTCAAAGACCTGATTGTCTTCATCATTAGATCTGAAGTTTCTCTTTGGCCTCACATTCATTCTCCTTAATCACCTCCAAAGTAAAACAAAGTTCATTTTATATAAACGACAGGTAAAGTATCTGCGCACATTTAAATTAATCTGCATGCCATAACGAGCTTGCAAAAAATTCACATTTATACAAACACATTCATGACGCATGTACACTTAGTTACACAGATGACAACGAAGCCAGTGAACAAATCTTCAGGAAAAAATTTACCTGTTTTTCCCCCAAAATACTGTAAGGCAAGGATCCTGCAAGCCCAATTCGGCCCATCACCTGTTTTCATAAATAAAGTTTTACTGGCACACAGACATGTTCACTTCTTTGTGTATAGTCTGTGACCGCAACTGAAACAATATGGCTAGCAAAGCCTTAAATATTTATTATCTGATCCTTTACACAAAGTGTCCCAACCCCTGTCCTAAGGCAATGGTCCGTAACGGAAAGTGTTCATCAAAAATCACTTGGGAATCTTTTTCAGAAAATACCTATCTGCAACCCACCCACACCCCTTTCTGGTTTAATAGTTGGTTAAGTACCAGTGCTCTAAGGATTTGGTAGCACCATTAATTACCTGGCATCTTCTGCTTCTTTGTATGTAGTAAGCAGTGGTTGCGTTCTATACACTTTGGGTGCTCCATTTTACCCTTACTGAATGCCAAATAAGCCACACACACTCTACTTTAAATAGCACTGGCATTTAATATTCATTTAATACTTGTCAAAAGTACTTCCTCCTCCTTGAAACTCTTCCCCCTTTGAGTTCTACAGCATCATTTTCCCAGTGGAACACACTTCAAATGTCACTTTCTATGAAGTCTTTTGACTTCTCAGGTAAAATTAATTATGGTCCTCTCTCCCAGCTCCCCTGTGGCATTCTTTACATACTTCTAAGGCTAAAGTACATTTATTCATGATTGCATACAAAGTGTCTAGCATTGTGCTTGGTACAAAGTAGGCACCCAATTAAGTATCTGATAAATGGACAGACAGATGATTTCTAGAATCTAGATGGAGGCCTTGACGAATACAATGCCTGAGGAAAACAACAAAAATTTAACACCCTACTGGTAGAGTGAAGGTTGAAGAAACATGAAAACGCCCTTGTTTGAGGCATACACAGCTCTCCACCATCCTGAACAAATAACCAACCTGATTTTTCCCTCTAGATTTCTCTCCTTCCTCTTCAAACTGCTAGAGCTGCAAACAACACTAAAACACTGATTAACCAAAACACAGGAATTTTATGCTTATACTATTACTTCCGTGGTCAATTTACACCTAGCCCATTATTTAAGCTTCACACTATCATCCAATTGAAGCCCTTCCCTCCTTCAAATTCAGCCAACAGTTAATGAGTGCCCACTTACTAGAGTATAACTGAGCACAAATGATACGCCAAGCATCATGCTAAGTGTTTTCCATGCATTTCCCCCACTTAATCCTATGCTGGGCAAAGAAAATACAGTCTGCTCTCCCAGAGTTCACAACACAGTGGAGAAGAATGGCTTGCGCACGTGTAACAAGTACAATGCATATTGTTAAACTCTATGACAGAGGTGAAGGTTGAGTTAGACTCAGAAACAGACAGAAGTTCTGAGAGGCAGCTAGGAGATGAATAACATCTGTACATGCACAGATATGGGGACAAGCAGAGGATACTTGGGAAACCGAGAGGAGAGGGGATGACATTAGGAATGGAAAAAGTGGGTTAAGGTACGACTTCTGAAGGGCAGATATTATTTTGTAGGCAGTAAGGAATCAGTAAAGGTTTGGAGTCAGGAAGTGAGTGATACTAGGTTATAAAAGTAGAGATCAAGTAAATACCAGCAGTATGTTGGAAGGATGGGAAGAGGAAGACTGGATACAGGGTCGCAGTAAGAAAGACAAGAGGGCTGAGACATCCCAGAAGTAGAATCGATGTGACTGATGTGGAAGAAGGAAGAACTGAAGGTAAATGATTCAGAAAGAGAATCTGGTTTCAGGGTAGGGAGATGATAAATACTGGTTGAGTTTAAGATGCCTGCAGGACATCTATGTACAGCAGACAAATATGCTGCCATTATTATACTTCATCCTCCACAATGACTACTGTGTATCACCTGTCTCCTGAAAAATCCTGCTTTACCCCTCCTATCTAAGTTGAAATTCCTGCTAATGTTTGAAGACCCTGTAATCATCCCACCTTTCTCAATTCTAATCCATTACTGCCAGTCTCAATGACCCATTCTGTTATAGTTAACCTATTTCATGGACTCATCCTTTTTTTTTTAAACTTACCATCTCTAGGAAGTAGTCTTAACCACCTAAATTGGCAAGATCCCTCCCGCACAGAATAAAAAGGTGTATCTATAAATTGTCATGTATGCAGATTCATGGCATGCCCAATATCTAGATCATGAACTCTCAAAATGAGACACCCTGTTTGGGGTGCCAAGCACTCTACTGGTACTGAGTAAATAAACTAAACACTATGTAAAATTTGTCTTTTTATTTTCAGAGGCTACAAAAAGTATCTTGAGGGCAATAGAGACTTGGCATATTCTTACATAGTATGTATGTAGGATTTTTGTCCCCAAAACAATGCTATTAACAGAATATATTAATAGGAGTCTGATTATGTCCTAAGTTCAGTACTATTTCCATCTTTATTAGAAAACTTCTAAGCTCTAATCATTACATTTTTTAAAATGTGATTTTTGGTTAGGTAGCTTAAAAGGCAGTCTAGTATAACCTAGAGAGTAAGAGTTCTGGCTTTGGAGATTAAGAGTTCTGGCTTTGGAGTTAACTGGCCCTGGATTCAAATTCCAGCTCTGCCACTTACTAGCTATATGACCATAGTCAGGTTACTTCTCTGAGCCTCAGTTTCCTAATCTGTAAAGTGAGAATGAATACCTTCCTATCTCACAATATGACTGTAAGGATTAAAAAGGTTCATGTATTTAAAGTACTTAGCCCAGTTCCTAGCACATATTAAGTGTTCAATAAATGTTAGCTATTTCTGCTACTGAAAAAAGCAGGAAAAATGTTCAAAGGACTTCTTAAGACATGTGAGTAAAATTTAGTTTGAAAAAGGGAAAGTTTAGGAATGACCTGAGGATAGTCATCAAGTTTATGAAGGACTTTTCATTTTTAATATAGAAAAAACCAAATATTTCTTTTAATGGAAAGAGGCAGACCTAGAATAAATGACTCTAACTTAAGTGAGATACTTGAGTTATACAGGAGGATGAATTTCGCAACTGTGAAGAGTGTTATATAATACTGGTCCTGTTTCAGGTTGCTTGGGTAGAATCACAATTTCTTGATATATTTAAAATAAGATAGACAAAAAAATCTATGTTACATGGCTTTTAGGTAATCTTGCCTAAGGGGAAGGAAAGTGAACTAAATGGCCTCTCAACTCCTTCTGTTCCTAGAGTCTGTGATATATGTGACATAGGTACCAATTTTAACAGTAACTATCTGATGTGGATACTCTTTTTCTTTTCTTTTCC
Organism: Globicephala melas; assembly: GCF_963455315.2. NCBI lineage: Eukaryota > Metazoa > Chordata > Mammalia > Artiodactyla > Delphinidae > Globicephala > Globicephala melas. The sequence continues at coordinate 14,982,346 of NC_083335.1, read as the reverse complement.
TTTTTTTTTTTTTTGGTGGGATCTTAGTTCCCTGACCAGGGATTGAACCCTGGTCCCAGCAGTGAAAGTGCCGAGTCCTAACCACTGGACTGCCAGGTAATTCCCCCGATGTAGATACTCTTAATGATCTCACCACCTAGTTTCATCCAGCAAGAGTATGTTCTTCAAATATACTCAAGTGTCTCCTTAAACAAATGAAAACGGCAACGATAACTCATAATCTTACTTGGAAATTTGCATTTCTTGGCTAGATGGCTGGAGAATAAGCGTAGATGGTACAGATGTGGTGTCTCCACATATGAATTCAAGAGGAACTAGAAACCATTCTGGAAAAAAAAAATCTGTCTTAATTGCAAAAACAGAGTCTCCAATTATAAAAACCTTAGTAGGCTGGCAAATGTCTCCTGGTCCATCTTGGTGCTTAAAGGTGATGTAAAAGAGATGAATATGTTCGTGTGGAATGGCTTTCCTCCCTGATCCTTGTGGCTGACATGAAAATCTTGGAAAATGGCCTATGGCAGCAAGAACACACTTGCCACCCATACCTCCTGCTCTACTGTGAATTCCCATCCTCTCAAGACTCTGACCCATCTGGCCGCCTATATACTTTCACCTCAAACCCCAGACTCTTCTCTCTATACTTTTCTTTGGGGCAAGTGAGAACCTCTGGAGCCAGCACGAGATACAGACTGGAACCTGTCTTAAAAGCACCCATGGACCAGCACTCCTGTTTTTCATTATTTTCAACGGGAATTCATGACCCACTTTTCACCTAAAATCTAGATGAACAGGAGCCAGGGCAGACTCACAGGATAAAATGCCTTAAAAAGTCAATTATGGAAACTGATTATCTAGTTTACACGTAGCTTACCTACTTACATGAAACTCTTCACTTTTTTCTCCCTTTCTATTTGATTTATGGCCCTTTTATTGCTTAGACAAATCTACAAAGGGAAAAGTAAATAAGAAAACCAAAATCTGGAATTTTGGTTACTTGATAGTATTTCACGTAAAAATGATGTAATGGAAGGGACAAAACTAAAGGTTAAAAGGTGACTTAAAAATTATTTCAAAATTGGGCTTCCCTGGTGGCGCAGTGGTTGAGAGTCCGCCTGCCGATGCAGGGGACATGGGTTCGTGCCCCGGTCCGGGAAGATCCCACATGCACCGGAGTGGCTGGGCCCGTGAGCCATGGCCGCTGAGCCTGCGCGTCCGGAGCCTGTGCTCCGTAACGGGAGAGGCCACGACAGTGAGAGGCCCGCGTAGCACCAAAAAAAAAAAAAAAGAAAAAAAAAGAAAAAAAAAATTATCTCAAAATTAAACATACAAATGCTACTCCAGTCCTAGCCCCTATGTAAATTATTTAAATTCTGACATTTTAAGAGAAGGAAAGGGAGCAAAATTATATACCTGGCTCAAAAGTTCTCTCCTTCTGCCACTATTCCTCAATGCTGGATGCCCACAGCCTCAAAATGGCTACAAAACACCTTTCCTAAGGGAATTCCCTGGTGGTCCACTAGCTAAAACTCCATGCTTTCACTGCCAAGGGCGCAGGTTCAATCCCTGGTCGGGGAACTAAGATCCCACGAGTCATGCGGCACAGCCAAAAAAGAAAAGAAAAAAGAAAAAACCCACACCTTTCCTAAGGTAACTCTTTATATCTCTTATAGCACTCTTTAGTTATGCAACATCACTGTTTAGTAAGCAGTGATACAGCATTATCCGTTTACTGTTGGTGACTTGTCCTAAGTTATATAATGTGTCAGTGGCAGTTATTTAAAAACAGGCCTCGAGAATTCCCAGCCCAGCATCCTTTTCATTAGCCTACAACAATATTAGCAGGATCTTATTATTACTTACGAACAATAACTACAACAGGGGCTACCATTTATCAAGTTTTAACCATGTACCAGGTACCATGCTAAATCCTGTATCGTCTCTTTTTTGATTCTCACAATATCCCTGGAAGGCAAGTACTACCGTTATCTCCTTTTGGCAGGCGAAGAAAACATGGTGTAGAGAAGTAAATCAACTTGCCCAGGGTCACCCAGCTAGTTAGTTACTAAAGCTTGTGGTCTTAACCTCCAATACTGTTCTACTCCCTAGATCAAGGAACAAGCTTAGTTATTTATAACTCACTACACTTGGGCAAAAAAATTAACTCCCTACACCATACCATTAAAAATTAATCAAAACCATTTATAATAGTGAAATCTGTACAAAGTTCTGATGCTTTCTGCACAAACAGGTACAAATAAATTAAATCTCCATTGAATTCAGCAATACTGCCAGATGTATGCTGCTGCTTCATATAAAACTAGGCACTGCATTTGTTAATAACACAGTAACATCAGGGACCAAAACTGCTTCTGTTCTGACTAGAGCAGCCATGTCAAATAACAAAAATGCTAACAAGTCAGGATGTAGATGCATTTTCCAGGAATATTCATAATGCCAAGGAATAAATAATGGGGTGATAAGGGTTACAGTACAACTAGCTTCAAGTAAATAGTATTCTTTCTTTGTACCCAAAGTTGTTTTTAAGGACTAGGAAATAAAAACATAACTGCTCTGGTTCTCAAAACTCAGCAAGCCACAGTAACATGAAGAAATCTAAAACCACCAAATTAAAAAAAAAACTCATTTTTAAAAAAATGCAGCATTCTATTGCTATCTACAGTTTTGAGGGTGGGGAATATAAACATTTTCACAGTTAAGGTCTCACTACAACAAAAACTGTCTGACCTCTGAATTCCCATTTGTGCCAATACTGATTCTAGGGTTTGAGACTATTTATCCTTAAAACAAATCTCAAATGTTATCTTTGAACTTCTTCATATTGCTTTTCTCTTTTTTTTCAACTAATACTAGAAAACTGACTACTTTTCAAAATAGATTATTCCTGACATCAAAATGATAGCCCCCGGGCTTCCCTGGCACAGTGGCACAGTGGTTGAGAGTCCGCCTGCCGATGCAGGGGACACGGGTTTGTGCCCCGGTCCGGGAAGATCCCACATGCCGCGGAGCGGCTGGGCCCATGAGCCGTGGCCGCTGAGCTTGCGTGTCCGGAGCCTGTGCTCCGCAACGGGAGAGGCCACAACAGTGAGAGGCCCACGTACCGCAAAAAAAAAAAAAAAAATGATAGCCCCCCTTTCCCATTAGATTCTTTACGAAATATGAGATTACTTAGTGCCTAGGAACATAGATATATGTTCTGCCAAACCCATCTTTAAAATAATGAAACACTTGATAGTGGAGCTACTGAAGGTACATTTACAGATGTAATTTCAATAAAGAGCTCAGAGGAGAAAAATAACCAAATGAGAAGACACTGTCTCAATGTAAACCATAATGTATTAAATAGCAACAGAGACGACACTACCTCTCCAACAGAGCAATACAGTATCTTGCCAAACTGGTTACTTGGTAGTGAAGACAACTGTAGGAACATTACACTTAGCACAGCTTCAGAAAAACTGTAAGATTCACCAAAAGTTATCCAAAGTCAGAAATGCTGTGTTGTATAGCTGAACCATGGTAAAATACGTTGTGCAGCAACTACTAACATTTTCCTGTTGAAAGGGTTCTGTCATCTTCATTTGTAATGATCACAATTACTTTATTAATGGAAAATGAAAACATTTCAGAATTTTAATTATCAAAATATACGTGAATGAAGACTTTAACACATGAAATATTCAAATTAAGCAAACTGCTTGTTTTGTAAGTCAACATGGCCTCCAAGAAGATTTTAATTCTTTTTGAAAAGAAAAAAAATGAATATACATATTGATTCACTCCTTTTTCACTGATTGACAAATAAGTTAAACCTAGCCTTGCAATTTGCTGATTTGGGGAAAAAAATAAGACTGCAATTAAAAAAATTACACTCAGTTAATAACACGATACACTCTAAAATAAGCAATTTCCTCCTTAATGAGCTTAAAGTAAGTTTTATTCTCAAGAGGCAGAAATACCAACTTACCAGCTTCGTGCCTCTTTTAATTTCCTTTTGGACATCTTCAATAGAAAATCCACCAAGACTTTCGTTATCAGAGTGTGATGATACCAAAGCAGATGAAAAGAGCTATAAATTACATTTAAAAAAAATTAAGGTTCATATATAAAGAAATTACAGTGAAACAGTGAATAAGATGCTAAATTTAAAAGGAAATATTCAAGTAAAAATGGCACAGCATTAGGGAGAAACCATTTCTTAGAAGTTTAACTGGTTTTGCTGTTTTGTTTTGTTTAGTAATCAGGAATATTCATTATTAAGATTCTCATGGTTTCAGATCTCTTGGTTGCTGCGGGCATACTTACCATGCACTTATGGTGTGCTGCCACCTTCTGGTTTTCAGATATTAGTAACTGTCCACATTCCTTGTCTCTATTTGACTTACAAAAGCCACATTTGCGCTGTCTTGTAGGCCCTTTTTTCTGTTCAACTGAGCTTGACATGATTTTTAAATTGCCTTTAGAATGCCACTTTATGTCTCAAGAAATGCTACAGAGAATAAGAAGGGCAACAAAATGGTTAATTTTGTTTTAAAAATCAGTTTACACAGTAATATAAATTGCTTAATATTTGACCTAGGTCTTAATATATGCACTTAAAAATAGCTATTTAGTATAGACAAATTAATATTCAAACCTCTGTAATTTTAAAAAATGTACAGCATATGCATAAAGATAAGTTAATGAAGTACTGAGAAAAATCAAACTGCTCTCAAATTAAGGGACATGTGAAATAATTAGAACTATTTCTGCATGGATACATAAAACACGAACAGTGTATGATATTAAAATAGTCATCTGCTGACATAATTAATGAAAAACATTTTTCATGTATAGCTAGCTAGGTGCCCCTTCCAGGAGACAAAGAATTATACATCTAAGAGCAGAGCAAAAACTAATAAGAGAACTACACAATATCCAGGGTGAACAGAATTCTGTAACTGCACAACTCCTTAAAGCTCACATATTGATAATCCAACAAATGAGAAATGAATTTACATAACCATGACTTTGGAACACTTATTTTTAAAAGTTGAATTATTTTCAAGTTTAAAAAAACCATGTATACATCTTTATTAGTTTTTGCTATTGTATTCCTTTTGCAAGTAAGGAAAACATTCAGCTTTACACCAGTCTATTCAAAAACGCAGACTTTAGGAACCAATCATTTATAAAAACAACTGTATTACCTGACTCTGAGAGTTACTCCAAAAATATGCTTATTAAAGTTACAAACTGACAGTCGTGTTCTAAATGTAGTAACTTTCATACCTTAATTAGTAATACTGTATAAAGAAAGGAAAATTTTTCTGAATGAGCCTTAAATTTAGTCAAATTATAACTATAGGTAGTATAGTCAAACAAAAAAAGGGAAGAAAAGCTCTAACATGGAAGGTTTCAGATTTAGATCATCAATCTCAACATGGATTCTTCAGAAGACTATAAACAAATGTAGAATCAGTTATTTGAATTGTGGAGGTTTCCCAAATCAACATAACTAAGCAGTTCAGGACCCAGGTTACCACAACACACATTACAGTCAATAAAATCTCAAATTTTTGTGTTAACATTTACTAAATTCTTTCCATTCCTCCATACATTTGAACATTTTCAAAATATGTTGAAAAAATGGACTCACTAACACTACACTGTTTCTTTCTGAGAAGCACTTGCTCACCAACAAGAACAGGAGCAGTTGGAAGCCAGCAAGGTGGTAGCTGCAAACCATTCAGTGCTTTACAATGTAACAATGCAAATACTTAAAACTGAACACGAAGTCACAAAGAAACAGGTCTTCTCAGCAATTTACATCTAGGTTTTTCTCTTTAATGAAACTTCAAAGGCCCTGACAGTCTCTGCATTGATGGGTTTAACAAACTCTTAAGGCTATTTACAATTTTAAATACTTCACTCTTCCAAATGGCATCGGATACTTTACAACAGTACTGTATTCATAGCACTGGCTATAAACCGTGAAACTGATTGAAAACAGGCAGCAAATACTTTTAGGATTAAAGAAAAAAAAAAAGAACATAACAGAGAAACAAAAGAAACAAAAGGGGAAGTGTGTTTGCATTTGCTCAGGCAAATATGTGTTCAGTTGCTTTATCAAGAATGTAGCTGCCAACATCTTTAGAATTAAATATGCAAAACATCAAAATTCATAAATAGCTCCAGAATTTGCTACTTGAGTTCTAAATTAGCTTTCTTTACTACTGTGCAATGAACAGTAAGCACTCTGAAAGCACTGTAATGTATTCAGCATTTCTCCTGGTCATCCTTGGCCAGCTGAAAGGATGGCACATTATGAATCCAATCTATACAGACGTCTTAATGTGTAATTTCTGTACAACCTTAGCATAAGCTATAAAAACAGCTTAAGACAAAGTAAATTCCTAGATTAGAACATCACTTTTTATTCTTAAAATTAATTCTGAAAATGGTGTCCCCAAAATTCTACCCATATTGAATCCTGCCTCTTTCCATTTATAAACAGGTAAATTTCTCATCCTAATTTTGAGAACCTACTTTTCTAGGTATCAAAGACCCCAAAATCTAAAAGAGAAAAAAAGGTACACTTTATTTTGCATTCAAAAATACTCTAGTGTATTTTTCCTGTAATCAGTTTAAATATAATTTGTAAAGTGAACAGAAACGCACATAAAAGTGCACCAAACCAATTAAAAACTTTCCCCAACGTGCAATGAGTAAATGGATTTTTCCACTAAAATTCAAATAATGCATCTGTGCATATCTTGCTAATTTTTTTTACAGCCTCCTTGTAAAACATGAAGTGGAGAACATCATGGAAACAATGACTCCTAGTAAAAATGTCTTCATCATAAAAATGCAGATTTTTATCTAACGCTGTCACATTTGTGGTCTCTACTTGAGGAGAATAAGGGCATTCCAAGGACCAATATTAAGGGGTTCATAATGATCCATACAGTATATGGCATTTTAATTTTAGTCTAAAAGGTTTTTCAGGGCATGCGGAGATCAAACTTTGATGCTTCCACCCAACAATGAAACCTTTTCCTTAAAAGAAACATAGCATTATGGATAATGTTATAAAGCAGAAATAAAGAGGCAAAGATAACAGCGTGAGAAACATAATTTACATGTCCGAAAAAATATAAAAACCCGATTAGTTAGGCTGAAGCAATCAGTGCATTTCAGATTTTCCAAGATGCTTTAAAGCACCAAGGTGGAAATAACCTGAAACATCAAGGAGAGCATTCAAGAACCAACTCGAGAGCTCATTCAGTGTCTGATATCTGAAAGACCATTTTCACGGAAAAACAAAACAAAACAAAAACTGCAGTTCCGGAAGATCAAACAATTCCACACGCAAGGAAGTTGAAATATACAGATCAAAATATATAAACGATCCAAGAAGCAGTATTTCTGTCAGGAAAGTTACACTGGAGAGAAATAAACGAATAAGAGATGAACCGGAAGGGCACCTGAATTTGGTTGCACGATATTATTACATGCTTCGCACTGCTTTTTGCGGTTATTCAAAAGGAAACTAAAGGAATTTTCCAGTTGTTTCAAACCCAAGGGTAGAGAAAGAATTTGAACTGTATGAATAAGACCTGATATTACGTAGTAAGCCGATAAAAAGAAAAGGTTTTTCGAAATTAAAGGATTTTTCAACTTCCACGCAGAATATCGAAACGAAGAAATTTCAAAAGAATGCCGTGCTGCTCGTCCATATAATAAAGGATGGTACACATAACGTACCGGAGCCTCTCCGTTATTTATTCCTCAATACACAGTAGACTCCAAGATCTCCCTCTAATCAAGCGCTAGATAAACTCGCAAAACTATCTTCCAATAAAGCACTTTAGCAGGTTCCTTTCGGTCGTAAAGTCAGGGTCCCCTAATTGTCCTTTTCCAATCCTCCTGGATCCAGGAAAATATCACCCTACCACTTTCTTTAACCCTCCTCCCGCCAGGAGTTCGTCCTCTAATAGTCTTCGTTTCCTATCTCAGTTTCACCCCTAATTCCCCCCACCCCGGAGTTTTTCCTCATTCCGTAAGGTTACCCTTCTTGCCATCCTAACAATTCTTCCTCTCACTCTTCCCAAACTGGGAGTCTCCCTCCTTCCCAAATATGTCCTAAGCGATGGCAAAGGCTAAAAATTCCCGGTATTTTGTCCTCCTTAAATGTTGCGCCCCCTCCCCCGAAGTCTAGGCTTAAGCCTAACCTCTCCCTTGGCTCCTCCGAAGCACTTTTCTCAGCAGCCTCTCTGCCAAGCGCCTTCAATGAGCGGCGCTTCTGGGGTCCCTGACAATAAAGCGAGACCACCAAGAGTCCCCCTTAACAACGGGCAGGGGCGGCGGCCTGGCCACCGCCATCCTCCTTGTCTTCTCCCGCCGGGCAGAGAATGGGGGGCCCCAAGGTACCGTGGGGACTCACCGGCGGGGCCCAGAGGCGAACGGCAGGGGAGAAGCGCCAATGAGGGGAAAGAGAAAGAACTCGGTCTTGGTTCTCCGGCAGCGCCTGGGAGCGGGGTTCTGTCGCCGGAGGTTGTTTCCTTTCATTCGAGAACAGACGGGCTCGCGGAGCGCCCTTACGTCGCCCCCCTCGCACGCAACGACTCACATAGCGTTAATACGTCTCGAGCGCGCCGCGGGCCCTGATTGGCTGCAGCGAGGAGGCAGCTGAAGCCGTAGAGCCACAACGCATGTGCAGAAGCCATCCCCGGTACGGATCGGGGCGGCAGGCCCCGCCTCCTGCTCGCGCGCGTACCTTCTATTCTCCGGTCCGCCGCTCAGCCAAGTGTTTGGGGGCAGGATCGGAGGAGATAGAGAAAGAGATTCAAAGATATCGCTGTGGGTTGGGCGGAGAAGGGGCTGGGTTGGGACTAGAAACCGTTGGCCAGAGGCCCCGGGTAACCAGTTTTCAACAGTGATTCAAGTGGGTAGGCCTTATCCCTTGCACTTGTTCACCGAGGCCTTTTCATATCCATTATTTCATTGTACTCTCGTGGCATCCCTTTGAGGTCCCCCGTTCTCTCGTTTTACTGCCAGGAAAGACTGAGAAGCTCGTAGTGGAGTCAGTCTGCCTGGATTTCAATCTTTGGGCGAATAATTTTTCATCTCCGTGCCTTAAATTTGTGTCTTTAAAATGGGGATAAAAATAGTATCTCACGGGTTTATTGTGAGGAAGAAATGAGATAATGCCAGTAAACCGTGTATTAGCGTCCCTGGCGTATAACAGGCCCTGTATAAATTCTGAGATTTTTCATAATCAGAAAAGATAAGTGATTTTCTTCATATTTCACACAAGTAAACCTGACACCTAAACTGAGCGCTTTCCTCTGATGTATGAAGCCAGATTGTGTGGGTTTGAATCTCAGCTCCCCCACTTCTAGCTCTATGACCTTGAGCACGTTGCATTACCTCTGTCCCTCAGTTTCAGCACATCCAAAATGGAGATCACAGTGGTGTCCATCTCATAGGATTGTTAAGAGAAATGAGTTAATATATGTAAATCACATAGAATAACGCTTGGGCACATAGTATGCCCTATGTAAGGGTCAGCTTTTGTTATTTTCTACTGGGCTCACAGACTGCTAGCCAGTGGTTTAAAAGAAAAGAAAAGAAGTTCCTAACAAACCAATGAAATTTTAAAGATGCCCTTCAAGTAGCTATTTTTCCTGTAAAAAAAAAAAGGGGGCGGGGGAAAGCAGTGGATTTTCATTGTTTTGATCCACTGCTGTTTCTATGCTGCTTCATCATTCTTTTTATTTTTCACTGCAATGACAACATTAAATTGTAATCCTCAAGGGAACAGTAACCATGTTTGATGTAACCTTGTATCCCATACGAACAGGTACCTAATAAGGGTGGATAAAGCAGCACCCTTAGCCCTTTCACCCAGGCCCTGTACCCTTGAAAGGGAGTGGCTGGAAATTTACATAAGAAGATCCAGAATGTGTATTCCAAATATTCACAGTGTGTTTGAAAACAGGTCCTCCCCCCAGGCCCAGCATCATTTTCCACCAACTTTACACACTTACTGATGTCAGGATGAGACTGAAGATTGTGTAATTGACAAAATTTAGTGCCTGTGCAGTATGTCATCTTTTTAGATTTCTTCACAAATCCCCATATTTTACTCTCTTTTATTCATTCTCTCATCCATGCATTCCTTCTAACAAAATTTGATTGAATAAACATCTGCACAGCTGCTAAGTTCCAAACACAAGAGAGACATAGATCAACTCAATCCCTGACCTTGAGCTCATGGTCTAAAAAGGGAGACAGACAAGCAAACAAACACAGTATGATGTGATAAATGCTATATTAGGTGTGTGCCTGGTACAGACATCCTCTATTATGTACAAAGCACTATGCTAAGGTACAATGCAACAGTGAATAAGACACAGCCTTTGCCCTCAACTATTTACAGTCTAACAAGGAAAAGACAAATAGCTACTATAGAGGATGGACTGCAGCACGTGCATTTGCGGTGGAAAGGAAGTGCAGGGAGAGTTCAGGAGAGGAAGAGATCAGTGACTCCAGTTAGTTTCAGGTCCCAGGTCTGGTAGCCAGTTCCAGTTAGCATGACTGATACATGCAGCCTGTTATTTCAAGGGCTACAGAAAGGAGTCAGATTGTGATAACGTGCTCTTAACAATGCCTGAGGATAGAGCATTGGATCTCTTCATCTCTTATTGATTCACCAGCACACTTCCACCAACGCTCTTCCTTTTCCTTTCACTTTTTGCTTCAGGCCCTAGATCCTGCTTTTTTTTGTACCTCACTCTCAGCAAAGTCTTTAACTTCCTGACTTATTTAGAGTAGGGCCATCTGAGCTAAGCTACTTTATCTTGTACACCCATCCTCTCTGGCTTCCTTCAAGATTCAGAGAGAGAATTGTCCTTTCTGCTTTTTAAAGCTAAAGCTGTGGCTTTAATCACATCTTTTCTGTACTCTGGAGGAACTGATTCCCTACTTATTTTCTGCTCCAGCAGCATCAATTGCCCTGCTCTCATTTACCTTCAGTGCTAGACTCTACCTTCACTGCCAGACTGTGTTCTTTCCCTCCCATTGCTCTCCCATCACTCATTCGGCAGACATTTGCAGATATTTTCTGTATGCCAGGTATTATGCCAGACATTGGACATTTGAAAAGGAGTAAGACACGGCTCCTGCCTTCAAGGAATTCTCAGTCTAATGAGAAAGAAAAACAGGTATTTCTAATAAGAAAGAAAAACAGAATTTCAGTGCAATAGGTGAAATGCTATAATAGAATTACATACGGCAAAGTTTGGTGGACTCTGTCCAGTGGAGCAGGAAATACATCCCTGGGGAGGAAATGTTTTGAGTTGGGTCTTAAAAGACAGGTCCAGATCCAGAAAAATCTGGATCCCATCTTCACAACTTTTCTCCGTCTTCATTCTTGACGTCTCTGTTACATTTGACACTTTAGGCCATTTACTTGTTCTGAAACTTTCACCTTCCTTGTCTTGTAACATGGACTCTGACTCTGGCTCCCTGGCTGCTATTTCAGTCTCTTTTGTAGGTTTCTCTTCTTCTCTTTTTAAATGCAGGCTTCTCCCTAGACAGAGTCCTAGACCCCCACCCCCTTCCAGTCCAGCCAGTCTTAAACTTTGGAAGTTTGTTAAAAATGCAGATTCTTTGGCACCTGGAGGATTCTGAAGGTTTGGGTCCAGGAATCTGCCTTCTTAAACTGCCCAGATAGTCTGATGCCAATCTGTTGAGGACCACACATTAAGAAACTTCCCTCATTCTTTTTTTGTAGAATTGATACAGTCTCTTGACTTTCACTACCCTGTAAACAACCATTTAGCAACTGCATCTGCTCTGGTTAGATTAGCCCTGTCCTTGAGCTCAAATCACTATGTCTAGTACAAGCAAGTTCATCCTATCCAGCAACTAAAAAGTAATTTTTTCCCCATCTTCAGTGTTTTTGTGTAAGATACCGCTAACATTTCTGCTCCTGCCTAACCAAAAAGGCTAAATTCACGTAGTGCCTAAATTCACTCCCTTCTAGCTGTAATCAACACCAGTGGATTATGCATTCATTCATTAAGTACCTATTGATCACCTACTATGTGTTAGATAAATATGGACATGGTCCATTTGGGTGTAGTGGGGGAGAAAGACCTTAATCAATTAATCACATAAACCACTGTAAAATTACGACAACTTTTGCACGATTGGTTCAGAAGGAAGCAAATGTCACTTACATGGAACTGAAGTCTACTTGTGTTTTGTATGTTGGATACATTTTATATTTTTTATTCTTTATTTTTAAAGTTGATGGATTAAGTATATTAAATGTTTCTGTGAAAAACGATAGAATGCTATATATTTGTGTGAGATGCTGCATAAGAGTCAGAAGACCTGGGTTTGAATTGCTGGCCTGCCACTAACTAGCAGTTACCTCGGGTTATTCATTTGACTTCTCTGAGCCTTTGTTTATACATCAGTCAAATGAGATTACTGTTACTTGCAAAGCTGTTATGGAGCACAAGGACAGATAATGACGTACATTAAAGTTCTTGCCCCAATAAATATGAAGGGCAATTATTATTATTCTTTGTATCCCTTAACTGCCATATCATCTGTTTGGTCTACCTGCTAATGTAGGCTACCAGCATTTGGTGCCTATGCTCTTCTACTTAGGTTGTTTTTTCTAAGTTTTTTAAAAAATTAATTTATTTTATTTTAGGCTGCATTGCGTCTTGGTTGCTGTGCGCAGGTTTTCTCTAGTTGCAGCGAGCGGGGGCTACTCTTCAATGCAGTGCGCAGGCTTCTCATTACGGTGGCTTCTCTTGTTGTGAAAGCACGGGCTCTAGGCGTGTGGGCTTCAATAGTTGCAGCACAGGGGCTCAGTAGCTGTGGCTCGCGGGGTCTAGAGCACAGGCAGTAGTTGTGGCGCATGGGATTAGTTGTTCTGCGGCATGTGGGATCTTGCCGGACCAGGGCTTGAACCCGTGTCCCCTGCATTGGCAGGCAGATTCTTAACCACTGAGCCACCAGGGAAGTCCCTCTACTTAGTTTTTGTTGTTGTTGGCCACCCTACGGAGCTACCCTTGTACCTAAGTGAGGAGATGGGGACCTCGGGAGACTTTGTGTTGATGTCTTTCCCTAGTTTAGCAATTTGAAGCTGGGTGTGGAGAATGGACAATGGAAAAGAGAGTAGAAAATGGAGAATGGGAAAGAGACTGTAATGAAGAACAGGGAGAAGTGGAATTGGAATGGAATGACATCATCTCAAGAGTTTGTTAATAATACAGCAGCCCAAGCCCCCCACCCCAGTAATTCTGGCATAGATATGAAATGGGGCCCAGCAACTATATTTTTAGCAAGCTCCCCAGGTAAGACTGTCATAGACACGAAAGTTTGAGAACCACTGACCTATAGCCTTCAAGCTGAAAACAAGAAAAAAAAACCTTTTCACTTGGGCGTGTCATCAGTTTCATCTGAGTGCCCAAGAGACTTCATTCTGATAAATATCATTCTTAGACATAGTTGTTAGTGAGGACATGTGAGGTCACATCCTTATAATTGGCTTTGCCATTGGGTCCCAGGTAATCTTGAGCATCTTTGTTCCTTGGCCCTATTTTTGCTGTTGGTTAAATAACATGATCAGACAAGTCTACACTAATCTCACATATTATAATAATAAGTCTAAAAACTAGAGGAATTATATATGAATAAGATTTGTGGGGAGCTAATATTCACAATGAGATATAGTCTGTGCCAGGAGACAAAAACCAAATGGCCTGGACAAAAATCCGAGTTTCAGGTTAACTTCTCAGTTACTTCAGCCTTAGTTTCCTCATCTGTAAACTGAGGATGACGGAAGTACCTGTCTCAAGGATTTTTTTTTTGAGGATTGGTTGAGATAATCCACATGCAGCAGCTGGCACAGTTCCTGGCCCACAGAGCTCAGTAACCATTAGCTACAAGAGCTAGCTTTATGGGCAGCCATATGGAGTGTTCTACTTAAGAGTAGCTATAGCTGTCTCCAGGTTTTCCGATAAGTGGCATAGGGAGACAAAAGGCCTTTGTTTCTTTATTTCTGCTGTTCTTGCTTCCTACAACTCCTCTGACAGCTTTCTTCGACTTGCTAGGACCTAGCAGCCTTTAAAACCTGGTTCAGGTGTCAGCCCTTCACTTCCTGGAAGCTTTAATTACCCTTTGATTGGGTGAAGCTCCCCTCCTCTGCTCCCATAGCATCCTGGCCAGACCTCGATCTCATCATTTACCACATTATATTGAAATTATATGTACTTCTGTCTTTCCCACTAGACAGTGAGCTCTTTGGGAGGAGAGACCATGTCCTAATCCTTTTTCTACCCTTTCGCACCTAGCATAGTGCTTGTCCCATAAATGTTGGACATGCCAGGAACATGCCAGGGAGCCAGTGGTTACTGCTGTTGGGAGACGTTGTCCTGTCTGAGACTGCTGTCTTGTATTCTGGGCCTTGGCTCCTACAACTCTCTGTTGCACTTAGAATCCTTTAATGGAATTTAGCAATTAATTACACACTGTATACACTATGTTATTCTCTAATTGCTTCATATGTTAATCTACCACTTACTTCCTCTTCCCTCGGGCATTAAGAGAAGAAATGGCTATAAATGGAAAGTGGATGATCTAGCTATAAGCCACACCCAGTTGTCCATCAAGTCTGCTTATTGAATGCCCAGGGTATCATGGATGCTACTATTAATCACCAGACGTGAATGCTAATGAAAAAGTAGCATAGGGCTTCCCTGGTGGCGCAGTGGTTGAGAGTCTGCCTGCCGATGCAGGGGACACGGGTTCGTGCCCCGGTCCGGGAAGATCCCACATGCCGCGGAGCGGCTGGGCCCGTGAGCCATGGCCGCTGAGCCTGCGCGTCTGGAGCCTGTGCTCCGCAGCGGGAGAAAAAAGAAAAAGTAGCATAATTTACCACAAGTGCCTAGAACATTTAGACACTCGGTGTTTGTTAAATGAATGAGTGATTTAGTGAAAAACAGTAGTGAACTTGATTAGACAGAAATCAGGAGCCCTGGCTTCTAATCAGATCTCTATCGTTTCATGTTGAACTTGAAATGTCACTTCATCTTTCTGGGACACACTTTCAGGTTCTAAAAAACATGATGAAATCAGACTAGATTATCTTTAAGATCTCTTCCAATTTTAATATGCAATTCTTCCTACCAATAGTTAGAAGACTCCTCAGGAGTCAACAAGGTAGGTATCTCTTATATTCTCCGTAGCACCTAGCACAGTGCTGAAAACACAAGAGGACATGAGAAATACTTAAAGTCACAACCTTCACCAAAATTTAAAAAAAGCACAACCAATGGATACCAAGTATGCCATGAACATGCCTCGTCTCTAAAAATGGGACCTAAAAGAAAAGTAGGAGAAAACCTGGAAACTTCTTCTAATTGTTGCATTGCAAAATCATTAAAACGTTTATGATTTGAAATCCTAACTTAGGCTCCAGTTGACAAGCAAGTGATTTCCTTTCTTTAATCCAAGGAAAAACTTAAGCACATGCAGAGTACAATTGCAGCTTGATCTTAGACCCTGTTCTCTCTCTTCCTTGGTAATCATTCACACCCACCACTTTATTTACCACCCACTGGGACTGACAAAACATTCATTTAGCTCTCTAGTCAACATTTCTCCTCTGAATTCTAGGGCCATATATCCAACTGCCTATTTGAAATTGCTTAGTCACCTCAAAAGCATCTCAAACTCAGTATGTCTGAAACAGAACTGGTGATCTTCTCCCTATAAACCTGGTCCACTGTTTGCTAACTCACTGACTGGCACCTCTATCCACCCAGTTCTTTAGGCCATAGATCAAGGAGTCATCCTTGACACCCTCTATTTCACTCCCCCCACTCATCTGTGCTCTATCAGTAATCGTGGCAATTTTGACTCCTAATTATCTCTAAAATCAGCCTACTATTCATTATCTCCACTGTCTCTACCATCTCCTACCTGGACCACTCTACCAGTTTACTGACTCGGCTATCTGATTTAATTTTCCCTCTTCCAATTTAATCTCCAGCACTCCTGCAGGTGTCATTAATTCATTTATTCATCAAAAAATATTTATTGAAAAAAGAAAAAAAATTTATTGAGTGCCTATGAATGATGTGCGAAGCACCAGAGATACAGCAGTGGTCAAAACAAGCAAAAATCCCCATTGTCATGGAGTTTACAGTTTAGTAAAAGAGAGGCACACTAAAAATAATATGTAGTATACATAGTATGAGAGATTTATTTCCAGCATGATAAATTAAGAAAGTTAACACATCTTCTCCCCCAAAAAGCAACTATAAAGCTGGACAGGGGCTTCCCTGGTGGCGCAGCGGTTGAGAGTCCGCCTGCCGATGCAGGGGACACGGGTTCGTGCCCCGGTGTGGGAAGATCCCACTTGCCGCGGAGCGGCTGAGCCCGTGAGCCATGGCTGCTGAGCCTGTGTGTCCAGAGCCTGTGCTCCGCAACAGGAGAGGCCACGGCAGTGAGAGGCCCGCGTACCGCAAAAAAAAAAAAAAAAAGCTGGACAAAACTGACAGAAACAGCCCTTCCAGTGTTCTGGAAGGCTAACAAAGACATAATAGGGGGACCAATTATCCTGATTTCCTTGGTACTGTCCCAGTTTTAGCACTGAAAGTCCTGCATCCCAGGAAACTCTTCCCCAGTATGCAAAAAATCAATTTTCAGCAATGGTTGCTCATGTTTGAGGGAAAGGTACCAAACCCATACTGTGGCTCCAAAAGCAGGGGCTGAAAGCAATGCTATTTTCAGTGTCCAATGGCATCGATTATCTATCCGTAGTCACCGTTGCTGTCTTTAACCCTGACCACTGATGTTGGCAGCCATGATCCGCTGTTCACAATAGCCCATCATTCATTGTTGTATCACTCAGAGGAATGCAACTTTGTTTGTAATTTACATGTATTTCAGTCATGATTTGTAACATTCTGTCTTTGACTTTGCCTGTGGATTAACTGTTGCAATTTGTATGGAGATAGTGGTACTTTAATTTTTAACATTATGAGCATTGTGCTCTGAGTGGTCAGATAAAGAAAATGAATACAATCACAATACCAACTCCAGCTTGACCCAGAAATCACCCAAAAAGAAAACTAAATAAATGACTATGTTATTTTGATGACAGGTAGAAGGGCACACACAACTGGCTTAGGGAGGTAAACAACCAAAACAGAACATAACTGCGCAATAAACTGAAAAGAATTTGGGACTGGGCATGGCAGAGAACAGGATGTGTAAGCATATATGGAGATTGAATATCACAAGTGAAGTATAAGACAGATAAGTGCTTATAAATCAATTAGATGCTTTGGGTCTTCCAGAAAGACATTAATGTTCAGCTGAAATTGGTGGCCACTGATTTACCCTAGATACACCATACCAACAAACATGCATTATTCTATCTTTCTCTTCATTGCTCTTTGAATAAAGTTACGTTTCCTCATTCCAAGATAGCAACTAAAATGTCCTGTGGGTGAACAAAAGGGGAAATTTTGGTACAAGATGGGTTGGCCCCTAGCAGTATGGAGTTGATTTTGTCAGATCTTACCAAGAATCATGCTTTCTACAGTAAATCAAATGATGTGTCAAATCATGGCAACTGAAAAATGTTCCTCCTAGCTTTTAGATACTTTGATTTTAAAAGGAGAATTTCAAATCATCTTCTTGATTTCTTTTAAGATCATAGTGAAGCTGCAAAAAATATAAAACTAAAGATTGTTGATATCTTATCAACTTTGCTCATCGTTCTGCATATTCAGTAGACAGTGCCAATGTAAATTTTGGAAATCAGATGGCTTTAGAACTCAAAATAAAATGTCACCCAGTAAAGGGCAGTCAAATTAAACAGTGCTTCCTCAATTTCTTATGAAAACTCTAACTTATTTGGAATCCAATTTTGATTTCACAATTTCAAGTCACCTCTGTACTTTTTTTCCCCGAGAACACTTTTCCTGAGAAAAAAAGGGTTAAGTTTTGATGACATCCAGAATCCTTTATGATGAGTAAAAATTATGGGCATTTTAAGCATGGATAAGCCTATACAATGAATTTATAGGTGCAAAGGACCTGATTGCAAACAGCTAGTCTAACAAAGGTATCTTGAAGATAACAAAGTGAATGAATGTACATTTTTGGAGAGCTGGAAACTAATCCCTGCAAGTCTAGAAATCTGATGTTTCTACTTAGTAAAATCTACGTAATCTGTGCTCAACACTTTTGTTGAGAAGATATTTTAGCTCTTACATTTAAGTCTTTGATCAATTTTTAGTTAATTTTTGCATATGGTGGGAGGTAGGGTTTCAACTTTATCCTTTTGCACATGGATATCCAGTTGTCCCAGCACCATTTGTTGAAAACACCATTCTTTCCCGATTGAATGGTCTTGGCACCCTTGTTGACAATCAGTTGACCATAAATGTAACAGTTTATTTCTGGACTTTCAGTGCTCTTCCATTGATCACACTGTCTTGATTATTATAGCTTTGCAGAAAGTTTTGAAATTAGGAAATGTGAATCCTCCAAATTTGTTCTTCCTTTGCAAGGTCGTTTTGGCTATTCTGGGTCCTTTGAAGTTACAGATGAATTTTAGGATCAGCTTATCAAATTCTGCAACAAAACCAGCTGGGTTCTTGATAAAGGATTGAATTGAATCTGTAGGTCAGTTTGGAAAGTATTGCCATCTTTGCAATATTAAGTCTTCCAATCATGAATGTGGGATGATTTTTTTTGAAAGTGTTCAAATTTATTTAAATATTTCATTAAGCAGATTTTTAGGGATGATTTTTAATATTTTAGGTTTTTAATTTCTTTCATCAGTATTTTGTAGTTTTCAGTGTACAAGTCAGCACATCTTTTGTTAAATTTATTCCTAAGTAAATTTATTCCTATTTCTCCTTGATACCATGGTAAATGGAATCATTTTTTTAAATTGAAGTATAGTTGATTTACAATATTGTGTTAATTTCTGCTGTACAGCAAAGTGATTCGGTCATACGTATATATATATTCTTCTTTATATTTTTTTATTATGGTTTATCACAGGATATTGAATATATTTCCCTGTGCTATACAGTAGGACCTTGTTGCTCATCCATTCTATATATAATAGTTTGCATCTGCTGGAATCATTTTCTTAATTTCATTTTCAATTTGTTCATTGCTAGTGTATAGAAATACAAGTGATTTTTGTATTTTGGTCCTGTGTCCATGACCTTGCTGAACTCATTTATTATATCTAGTAGGTTTTTAGTGTATTCCTTAGGATTTGCTATATACAGGATCATGTTATCTGCAAATAGAGATAATATTATTTACTTTTTCATTTCCAATCTGGATGCCTTTTTTTTTCCTTGCCAAAGCCCTAGTTAGAACCACCAGTACAATGTTGAATAGAAGAGACGTTGTTTAGGGATAAAAACTTGCAACTAGTAGGTAAATAAATCCTGGAAATCTAATACACAGTGTAGTGAATATAGACAACAATATTGTATTATGATTATCAAACTTGCAAAGAGACTAGATCTTAATTATTCCCACCACAAAAAAAGAAATGATAATTATATGATGTGATGGAGGTGCTAACTATCCCTACAATGAGAATCATATTACAATATATAAATGTACCAAAACAAAATGTTGTATACCTTAAATTCACACAATGTTATATGTCAAAAATATTTCAATAAAAAATGTTGAATACAAGTGACTAGAGCAGACATCCATGTTTCACTCCTGATCTTAGGGAAAAACTTTCACCATTAAATACAATGTTAGTTGTGGGTTTTTTCAAAGACGTCCTTCATCAGGTTGAGAAAGTTTCCTTCAATTCTTAGTTTATGGAGCATTTTTATCATTAAGGGATGGTGAATTTCGTCAAATACTTTTTCTGCATCTATTGAGATGATCATGTGAGCTTTGTCCTTTATTCTATTTATATGGTGCATTACATTAATTGATTTTTGGTTGTTAAAACATCCTTGGAATCCTGGGATGAATCCCACTTGGTCATGGTGTATGATTAATTTTATATGTTGCTGGATTCAGTTTGCCAGTATTTGGTTGAGGATTTTTGTTTCTGTTTTCATAAGATATATTGGTCTTTAGCTTTCTTTACTTGCTATGTTTTTGTCTGATTTTGGTGGCAAAGTAATACTGGCCTCATAAAATGAGTTAGGAAGTGTTCTCTCCTCTTCTAGTTTTTAGAAGAGTTTATGAAAAAGTGCTATTAGTTCTTCTTTAAATATTTGGTAGAATTCATCAGTAAAGTCTTTAAATCCTTAGTTTTGTTTTGTTTTGTTTTTTTCCTTGTGGGTAGTTTTAAAATTACTAATTCAGTCTCTCTGCTTATTATAGTTCTATTCATAATTTTCTATTTCCTTTTCTGTCAGGTATGGTAGTTTGTGTCTCTCTAGCAATTTTGTTCATTTTGTCTGTTAACTAATTTGTTACATAGTTGTTCATAGTATACATTTATAATCCTTTTTATTTCTGCAAGGTTGGTAGTAATGTCCTCTATTTCATTCCTGTTTTTAGTAAATTGAGTCTTCTCTTTTTTTTCCTGGTTAATCTAGTTAAATGTTTTTTCAATTTTCTTGAACTTTTCAAAGAACCAACTTTTTGTTTCATTAATTTTCTCTATTCTTTTCCTATTCTCTACTTTATTAATTTCTACTCTAATCTTTATTATTTCCTTCTAATTGGTTTGGGTTTAGTTCTTTTGTTTGTCTTAAGTTTCTTAAGGTGGAAAGGTAGGTTATTGATTTGAATCTTTCTTCTTTTTTAATGTAGGTGTTTACAGCTATACATTTCCCTGTAAACACTACTTTAGTTGGATCCCATAAATTTTGTTTGTTGTGCCTACAGTTTCATTTATCTCAAAATACTCTGTAATCACTCTTGTGATTTCTTTGGCTCATTGTTTATTTGGAATATGTTGTTTAATTTCCACGTTTGTGAGTTTCCCAGTATTTTTATGTTATTAATTTCTAATTTTACTCCACTGTCATCAGATAACATTGTATGGTTTCAATTCTTTTAAATGTATTGAGGCTTATGATATTGCCTAATATATAGTCTATCCTGAAAAATGTCCCATGTGCACTTGAGAAGAATGTATATTCTGCTTTTATTTTGTGGAGATAGATAGATAGATAGATAGATATACATATATATCTGTATATAGCAATACATATATATCTATTAGTTCTAGTTGGTTTATAGTGTTATTTAACACTTCTATTTCCTATATGCACTCCTACGTTTACTGCAACATTATTTACGATAGCCAAGATATAGAAGCAACCTAAGTGCCCATCAATAGATGAATGGATAAAGAAGATATATACAATGGAATACTACTCAGCCATAAAAAAGAATGAAATCTTGCCATTTGTGACAACATGAAGGGACTTAGAAGGTATTATGCTAAATCAAATAAGTCAGAGAAAGACAAATACTGTATGATTTCACTTATATGTGGAATCTAAAAAACAAAACCAATGAACAAACATAACAAAACAGAAATAGAGATACGGATGCAGAGGACAAACAGGTGGTTTCCAGAGGAGATGGGGGTGGGGGGAGGAGAGAAATAGGTGAGGGAGATTGAGAGGTACAAACTTCCAGTTGCAAAATAAATGAGTCACAGGGATGAAATGTACAGTGTGGGGAATATATGCAATAATAATGCCATACCTTTGTATGGTGACAGATGATAACTTGACTTATCATGCTGATCATTTTGAAATGTATAGAAATATCAAATCAGTAGGTTGTGTAGCAAGAACTAGCATAGTGTTGTAGGTCAATTATACTTCAAAAACAAACAAACTCATAGAAAAAGAGATCAGATTTGTGGTTACCCGAGACAAGGGGTAGGGGGAAGAGGAATTGGATGAAGGTGGTCAAAAGGTACAAACTTGCAGTTATAAGATAAACAAGTACTAGTGATGTAATGTACAACATGATCAATAGAATTAACATTGCTATATGTTATATATGAAAGCTGTTGAGAGAGTAAATCCTAAGAGTTCTGATCACAAGGAAAAAGCATTGTTTTTCTATTTCCTTAATTCTTGTATCTCTATGAGACGATGGATGTTCACTAAACTTACTGTGGTCATCATTTCATGACGTATGTAAGTCAAATCATTATGCTGTACACTTTAAACTTATACAGTGAGAAATGTCAATTATATCTCAATAAAACTGGAAGAAAAAAAGACTATTTCCTTTTCATCTTCTGCATGGTTTTTCTATCCATTATCAGAAGTGAAGTATTGAAATCTTCAATTATTATTGTTGAATTGTCTAATTTCTTGTTTCACTTATGGCAGTTTTTGCTTCATGTATTTTGGGACTCTGTAGTAGGTGTATATGTTTATACTTCATATATTATTTTTTTAAAATTTTATCTTTGGCTTCGTTGGGTCTTTGTTGCTGCGCACGGGCTTTCTCTAGTTGCGGCGAGCAGGGGCTACTCTTCATTGCAGTGCGCGGGCATCTCTTTGCAGTGGCTTCTCCTGTTGCGGAGCACAGGCTCTAGGCATGCGGGCTTCAGTAGTTGTGGCTCACAGCCTCTAGAGCGCAGGCTCAGTAGTTGTGGGGCACAGGCTTAGTTGTTCCGCAGCATGTGGGATCTTCCAGGACCAGGGCTTGAACCCATGTCCCCTGCATTGGCAGGCGGATTCTTAACCACTGTGCCACCAGGGAAACCCTTCATATATGATCTTGATGGAGTGACTCTTTTATCAATATAAAATGTCCTTCTTTGTGTCTAGTGATGATTTTGTCTTGGTGTCTACTTTGTCTGATATTAGTATAGCCACTCCAGCTTTCTTATGGTTGCTACTTGCATGATGTATCTTTTTCCATCCTTTGACTTTTTTCGTATTTGCATCGTTAAATCCAAAGTGTGACTCCTCTAGTAGACAGCATATAGTAGGATCTTGTTTTCTTTTCTCAAGACTGACATTCTCTGCCTTTTGATTGGCTTGTTTAATCCATTCACTTTTGATTTTATTATTGATATAGTTGGACTTTCATTGATATTTCCGGTTTTGTTTACTATATACGTTTGACCTTTGAACAACATGGGTTTGAACTGTGTGTGTCCACTTATACATGGATTTTTTTTCAATAAATGCATATACTACAGTACTACACAATCCCTGGTTGGTTGAATCCGCCGATGCAGAACTGTGGATACAGAGGAACTGCACATATGGAGGGCTGACTATAAATTATACTCGGATTTTCGACCGCAGAGGTGGGGGAGTTGACGCCCCATGTTGTTCAAGGGTCAACTGTAACCTCATGCCTTTTATACTCCTCTATTCTTCCTTACTGCTTTCTTTTGCATTAAGTATTTCCTAGTGTAACAATTTCATACTTTTAATGATTTTTTTATTCTGCTTTTAAAGTTGCTTTCTTAGTGGTTGCTCTAGGGCTTCTCATATACATCTGAACTTACCAGAATCTACTTTACATTTATACTAACTTAACTCCAGCAACATATAGAAGTATTATACTCCTATATGGCTCCGTTCCTTCTTCCCCATTTTGTGCTATTATTGTTATACATATCACATCTATATATGTTACAAACCCAAACATGCAATGTTACAATTATTACTTTATATAATTTTATGTGTAGTATAGAAGCTGAGAAAAGAAGAGAGACAGGGACTACCCTGGTGGTCCAGTGGTTAAGACTCTGCGCTCCCAATGCAGGGGTCCCGGGTTTGATCCCTGGTCAGGGAACTAGATCCCACATGCCGCAGCTAAGAGCCTGCATGATGCAACTAAAAAAAGATCCTAAAAGAAGATCCAACATGTAGCAACTAAGACCAGGCACAGCCAAATTAATTAATTAATTAATTAATATTTTAAAAAGAAAAGAGACAAAGTATATATTTATAGAGTTTGTTACATTTACCTTCTTATTTGCTGTTTCTAGTCCTCTTCATCTGTGCTGTGGATTTGAGTAACCACCTGGTATCATTTCCTAACCCCAATACAACTTGCCTCCGCCCACCTCCTTTGTGCTGTTATTGTCAAATGTATTACGTTTTTACATGTTACAGGCACAACAATACAATCATACACATATTGCTTAATACAGTTGCTCTTTAAATTAATGAAGAGAAGAAAGGAGATGAAATATGGATTTGTACTGTCTTTTATAGTTACTTAATTACCTTTACTAGGGCTCTTTTTTTTTTTTCATGTAGATTCAGATTACCTTCTGGGGTCACTTGCTTTCAGTCCGAAGAACTTCCTTTAGTATTTCTTGTAAGGTGAGCCTGCTAGACTATATTCTAGGTGATAAAACAAAACAAATTTGATAGAATTGAAAATTTCTCTGACCATAACGGAATAAAACTAGAAACCAAGATAACAACAACAAAAGAAAAACTTCCAAGCTCTTAGAAATTCAGCAACAGATTTCCCTATGATCCATGAGTCAGAGAAAATCTGAAGGTAAATTAGAAGATATTTTAAATGAATTACAATGAAAAATACAATGTATCAAAATCTGTGGGATGTAGCTAAAGCAGTGCTAAAAGAGAAACACCTCTTCAAGTCTTTTCTTCATTTTTCTGCCGCCTTCATAATTATTTGTACGAATTCTTTATATATTTTGGATAAAAGCAAGCCCTTTGTCAGTTATATAATATACAAATATCATTTCCCACTTTGTGCTTTGCTTTTTACTCTCTTAATCAACAGAATCTCTTAAATTTAATGTAGTCCAGTTTATGAACTTTTTCCTTTTTAAAAAATATTTTGTAAAACTTTACTTGGTAAACATTTTTGTGAAATTTATTTTATAAAATAATTTGTAAATTTAATTTTATACATTAATAATGATTTCTAAAGAATAACATGAAAGTCAAAGTTCAGTGTCTGTAAAGTTTTATGGGAACAGAGGCACACCTATTCCTTTCCACATTGTTTATTTTATGGTTAATGCCTTTGGTCTTCTTCAAGAAATCACTAATTTTGCCAAGGTCATAAAAATATTCTTCTTTACTTTCTTGTAGAAGTTTTGTTGGTGTATCATTCTCATTTAGATCCACAATGTGTCTGGACTATTCCGGACCCTTTGCTTTTCCATATAAATATTATAATCAACGTGTCAATTTCTTAGTGGAATAAAAGCAACCTGTTGGGATTTTGATTACATTGAGTTTATGGATCAATTTGGGGAGAACTGACATCTTTACCATATTGAGTTGTGTAATCCATAAACAAGGTGTATCACTCTATTTTTTGTCTTTTTAAAAAATTTTCTCAATATTATTTAGTTTTCAGTTTAAAGCTCTTGGGCATCTTTTGTTAGATTTATTCCTAGTTGTTTGATGTTGTTGATACTACTGTAAACGGTATCTTTAAAAATTTCATTTCATATTTAGTTGATGCTATTATATAGAAATACTCTTGATTTTTTAGATATAAACTATCAAGTAGCTTTACTAAATTTGCTTATTAATTCTAATAGATTTTCTGCAGATTCTTTTGGAGTTGTTTTTTTTTTTTTTTTTAGTGCAACTCATGTTGTTGTAAATAATGACAGTTTTCTTTCTTCCTTTCCTACCATATACTCTTTATTGCTTTTTCCTGTGTTATTGCCACTGGACTCCAAGCTTTGTTGAATAGAAGTTGTGATAACAGACTTCCTTGTCTCAGTCCTGACCTCAGGGAGAAAATTTTCAATAATTCATCATTAAGCATGATGTTTGATCTGGGGTGTTTTTTTTGTAGATACACTTTATATGATTAAAAGAGTTCCTTTCTATTACTAATGTGCTATGAGTGGTTTTTTCCTAATCATGAATGAATGTTGTATTTTTAAAGATTTGCTCTCCATCTATCAGATTGTTCTTACTGTGGCTGTGGATTTGTCTATTTTACCTTTCAGCTCGAACAGTTTTTGCTTTTTATCTATTATGGGTGCATATGGCTTTAGAATTTGTAATATTCTCCTAGTCATTTGATTCTTTTATTTTTACAAAATATTCTTCTCTATCTCTGATCATGTACTGGTATTAGTACAGCTGGTATTAGTACAGCTCCATCAGCTTTCTAGTGGTTAGTGATTGCAGGATATATCTTTTTTCATTCTTTAACTTTCAACTGATATTTAAGGTGTATCTTTTGTAAGCTGTATGTAGTTGAGTTTTATTTTTATCCAGTCTGACAATTTTGACCTTTTGATTGGTATATTTAGTCCATTCACTTTTTAAAAATTATTGAGATATAATTCACATACTACACAATTCACCCATTTAAACTGTACAATTCAATGGCTTTTAATATATTCATAGAGTTGTGCAACCATTACCACAATCAATTTTTGAACATTTTCATCACTGGTCCACTCAACTTTAATGAAATTAGAAATATGTTTGGATTTTTACCTCCCGCTGTTTTTCTTCTGTTTGATTCAGCTGTTTTATGTTCCCTTCTCTTTCCTTTTTTGCTTTCTTTTACGTTAATCTTTGTTGTTGTTATTCAGATTTTCTCTTCTATTAGCTTGTTGCTTGTACATTCTTTTTTTTTTTTGGCTGCGTTGGGTCAAAGGAATTGAAATCAGTCTCCAAGAGATAGCTACAACCCCATGTTCATTGAAGCATTACTCACAATAGCCAAGATAAGGAAACAACCTGAATGTCCTTCATCAGTGAATGGATAAACAAAATGTCACATTTTCCTTATCCATTCATTGGCTATTCATTGAAATGGAATATCATTTAGCTATAAAAAGAAGGAAATCCTGCCATTTTCAACAACATGGATGAATCTGGAGGGCATTATGCTAAGTGAAATAAGCCAGACAGAGAAAGACAAATATTACATGGTATCACTTGCATATGGATCTTTTTTTTTAATAGATCTTTATTGGAGTATAATTGCTTCACAATACTATGTTAGTTTCTGTTGTACAACAAAGTGAATCAGCCACATGCATACACATGTCCCCATATCCTCCCTCTTGAGCCTCCCCCCCATCCTCCCTATCCCACCCCTCTAGGTCAGCGCAAAGCACTGAGCCGATCTCCCTGTGCTATGCTGCTGGTTTCCACCAGCCAACTATTTTACATTCGGTAGTGTATATATGTCGGAATCTTTTTTAAAAATCTGATTTCAAAGAAACAGAAAACAGAATGGTGGTTGACAAAGCTTTGCAGGAGGGGAAAATGAGGTGATACAAGTCAAAGGGTACATATTTTCAGTTATAAGAAGAATATGTTCTGGGGATCTAATATAGAGCATGGTTACTATAGTTAATAATACAGTATTGTACACTTGAAAGATGCTGAGAGCATTCTCACCACACACACAAAAAAGGTAACTGTGATAACTATGTAAAGTGAAGGGATGTGTTAATTATCTTGATCTTGGTATCATTCTACAATGATATATATATATGATCATCACATTCTATACTTTATTTTTTTATAAATTTGTTCATTTATTTATTTATTTTTGGCTGCATTGGGTCTTTGTTGCTTGTGCACAGGCTTTCTCTAGTTGTGGCGAGTGGGGGGCTACTCTTTGGTGTGGTGTGTGGGCTTCTCATTGCAGTGGCTTCTCATTGCGGAACACGGGCTCTAGGCATACGGAGTTCAGTAGTTGTGGCACGCGGACTCAGTAGTTGTGGCTCGTGGGCTCTGCAGCATGTGGGATCTTCCTGGACCAGGGGTCGAACACTTGTCCCCTGCATTAGCAGGTGGATTGTTAACCACTGGAGCACCAGGGAAGTCCCCACTTGTACATTCTTTTGTCATTCTTTTAGTGGTTGCCTTAGAGGTTGCACGTGCATCCTTGACTTATTGCAGCCTAATACAAATTATTTCTTTTCTACTTTACCAATAACGTTATAATCTGAAGGTTCTTTAACTCCATTTACACTCCCATTTTGCATTATTGTATTCATACTTTTAAAAAGGAACTTAATTAATACACATATTGCAAATTTCAGAGATAGGCTAACTTCAGGTATGGGTGGATCCAGGATCTTAAATCCAAAATAAACCTCTGTCCGTCTATCATCTCTGCTTCCTTCTGTTCTGGATTCATTTCAGATAGGCCATCCCACTGTTATATTAAGCCTTGGAATCTCAAGGCTTGCAACCTGCTGCTTAGCAACCCCAGTGGAAAAAAATGCCTATACCATAATACTTCCAGCTAAAGTTTCAGGGTTGGTGCTTGCTGGTTTGTTATGGGTTCCTCTTTGGTCATATACTCCTCACTCAACCAATCATCATTTTATTGGCCACATCTGTATGACATGCCTAACCCTGAAGTTAGAGATTGGAATGAACCCCACCCAAACTCCATGGTGTTGTCATGCATTTTGTTTATTTTTTAAAAAATATTTATTATTTATTTATTTAATCTATTTTTGGCTGCATCAGGTCTTAGTTGTGAAATGTGGAATCTTCGTTGAGGCATGTGGAATCTTTCATTGTGGCGGGAGGGCTTCTCTCTAGTTGTGGCGCGCAGGCTCCAGGGCACATGGGGTCTGTAGTTGTGGTGCGGGGGTTCCAGAGCCCATGGGCTCTGTAATTTGCCACATGCGGGCTCTAGTTGAGGCACATGAGCTCAGTAGCTGTGGCACGTGGGCTTAGTTGCCCTGCGGCATGTAGGATCTCAGTTCCCTGACCAGGAATCGAACCCGTGTCCCCTGCATTGCAAGGTAGATTCTTTACCACTGGACCACCAGGGAAGTCCCTGTCATGCATTTTAATTCTCTATATATTTTAAACCGTACTAAGCATTACTATTACTGTTTTGTACAATTAAATCGATCTGTTTTTACTCATATCTTTACTTGTCCATAGCTCTTCATTCTTTCCTGTGTTTTTAGTATCCATCTGGGATTGTTTCCTTCTGTCTAAAGAATTCCCTTTAGTGTAGCCTTGCTGACTATAAATTCACTCAGATTTTATTTGTCTGACATAAGTATGGCACCTTCATTTTTCAAGAATATTTTCACTGGTTGTGGATTTTTGCTTTGGCAAGTCATTTTCTTTCACACTATAATAACACCACTGTGTTTTGGCTTCTATGGTTTCTGTTGAGAAGTCAGGGGTTTTTTTAAATGCAATATTTTATTTGCAAATTGTATAATTAAAATGGCATGGTGTTTACACTTTTTCATGCACCACCAATTTGGAACTGAAACCTTTCCCTCAAAATGTGTTATTGTTTATAAATGCACTCAGGATTGAATATCTGTATTTTTTTAAGTGTCATATAGCACATTGCTTTGGTGTGCTGGGACAATATACTTCCATTTATAGAGATTTGAATTTATAAATCCAATTTTTCAAGTTCTTCAAAATGCAATGCTTTAAGTATATATCTCTAAATGCACTGTGTTTGTCTCTGTGTATGTTTGTTTTATTCAGTTTTTTCTTAGATGTCTTCTTCTGACCTCAGGTTTTACTTGCTCAAAAGCATCACCTACCATTTCACTGTTAACTTTCCACATCACAACTCATCCAGTCACCCAGGACTGATACTTTGAAATCATCTTGGAATCCTTCCCTTCCTCCATCTATTTATATTATATCAAAGAATAAAGGAAGCAGGCAACAGTAATGCATCAGGAGAGATGCTTATGTTTTAACTATTTATATTGAAATGTGTAGAATGGGACTGTGTGATAAAGCAAACGACGTAAGATGTGAATGTAACTCGGTGTTTCGAATTGTCTCCTTGAGAATTAGCAAAACTTTTGCCTGACTTTCTGTTGCATCTGATTAGAGTGTCTCAGTCTTCACCTTGAAACAGAGATGAAGATGTGTTTATATTGGGAGGATGGGAAACCTCTGCTCTGCCGTTTTCTTTGTTTGTGTTTGCATTATTAGCATTCACTTCAACCTATGGCTTCCTTGCAAAGATCTTCTGAAACATTTTGTCCATTATATTAAAGTTGGTTTAGCTCAAATTAGATAACATTATGCATAAACATATTTAACCCTCCACAGGTAAACTGCAAAACTAAAAGGCTAAGAAATGCGGGAGAGCACCGCTGCAAGTCATTTGCTTTGTGGAACTCCCCTCTTACCCACGAATCCTCCAGGCCTTGTTTGTGACCATCTGATATATGGATCCAGGGAAGGTGTTGATGTCAGTTTGCATATTAAACATTAGTGAAGCTGACTTTTAAAAATTTCTTTGGATTAAAAACTATTGTTACAAGTTCTAATATTCTCTTACAGTACCCAATGGAGTATCTTGCACCTCCCCTAGGGGTATACACCCCATTGGGGATCATTAAAATCTACTGTCCTGTAATGATGGCTCATAAATAGCAGAGAGGAACCTCACCACAGTCAGGCAAATGACAGTCTGTATTTTTCTTCCTCCTTCCTATCTCAACCCTAAAGTTCTCGTTGCAGAAGAGGGAAGAGAGACAAGAGAGAAGGAAACCCCCTACTCTGCTCTAGACCCATGTTGGGAACTCTGCCCTGAGAACAGAGACCTTTGTATGAAATCAAAGGCTAAAGCTTAGAAATCAGCATGACTGAATCTTAATTACTAAAATGAAACTCTGTTACTCATTGAAGGGGTTAGAAACTGGTAGGATTGGACCAAGATGTCATTGAGACAAGTGAAAAGTGGGAAAGGGAAGTTCAACCTAGTAGAATGCTCACCACATAAAAAAAAAAATCCTAAGGAAATGTCATATTTTGAGACTTCAGAGGTATCCAGTTGCGGACAAGTCCAAAAAGCAGAGAATGAAGGAACTACGGAGAAAACTGGGCCAGGCTAGTGGAAGGAGGCATGGAAGCAGTATCACTGTGGGGTGTGACAAAGGCCTTCCAGATGGATCGTGTAGATAGTCTTGCCAAGAGCCATGGCCAGCCTCGCATAAATGAGTGGTGGGGGTCATCTAACATCCCAAGCACAACTTCAAAGGTGGGGACATATTGGTTTGGATCTGGGCTCTGCCATTTCCACTTTAAGCATGTTGCTTATCCTCCTTAAGCCTCAATTTCCCCAACTGTAAAATGGGAATGATAATAGTACTGGTTTTATAGGGTTGCTATTGGGGTAAATAAAGGTAAACTGGCACATAGTAAGTGCTCCAATAAATGGCAGTTAGAGTCATCATCGTCATCACCATCATCTTCTTTACCATCAGATGGTTGCAGTTGCTTCTCCTGCTGAAAGTGAAACATTTCGTAAACACTTTGCCTGCTCTGCTGAAAATGCTCCATCTTGAAAGAAGATATTGGCTGATACAATGGAGAAAAGACAGCCTCTTCAATACGTGGTGCTGGGAAAACTGGACAGCTACGTGTAAAAGAATGAAATTAGAACACTCCCTAACACCACACACAAAAATAAACTCAAAGTGGATTAAAGACCTAAATGTAAGGGCAGACACTATAAAATTCTTAGAAGAAAACATAGGCAGAACGCTCTATGACATAAATCACAGCAAGATGCTTTTGACCCACCTCCTAGAGAAATGGAAATAAAGACAAAAATAAACAAATGGGACCTAATGAAACTTAAAAGCCTTTGCACAGCAAAGGAAACCATAAATAAGAGGAAAAGACAACCCTCGGAATGGGAGAAATATTTGCAAATGAAGCAACTGAGAAAGGATTAATCTCCAAAACATACAAGCAGCTCATGCAGCTCAATATCAAAAAAACAAACAGCCCAATCCAAAAATGGGCAGAAGACCTAAATAGACATTTCTCCAAAGAAGATATACAGATTGCCAACAAACACATGAAAGGATGCTCAACATCAATAATCATTAGAGAAATGCAAATCAAAACTACAATGAGCTATCATCTCACACCGGTCAGAATGGCCATCATCAAAAAATCTACAAACAATAAATGCTGGAGAGGGTGTGGAGAAAAGGGAAGCTTCTTGCACTGTTGGTGGGAATGTAAATTGATACAGCCACTATGGAGAGCAGTATGGAGGTTCCTTAAAAAACTAAAAATAGAACTTCCATATGACCCAGCAATCCCACTACTGAGCATATACCCTGAGAAAACCATAATTCAAAAAGAGTCATGGACCAAAATATTCATTGCAGCTCTATTCAATACCCAGGACACGGAAGCAACCTAAGTGTCCATCAACAGATGAATGGATAAAGAAGATGTGGCACATACATACAATGGAATATTGCTCAGCCATAAAAAGAAACGAAATTGAGCTATTTGTAGTGAGGTGGATGGACCTAAAGTCTGTCACACAGAGTGAAGTAAGTCAGAAAGAGAAAAACAAATACAGTATGCTAACACATATATATGGAATCTAAAAAAAAAAATGGTTCTGATGAACCCAGGGGCAGGACAGGAATAAAGACACAGATGTAGAGAATGGACTTGAGGACACAGGCAGCAGAAGGGTAAGCTGGGACGAAGTGAGAGAGTGGCATGGACACATCTACGCTACCAAATGTAAAATAGATAGCTAGTGGGAAGCAGTTGCATAGCCCAGGGAGATCAGCTTGGTGCTTTGTGACTGCCTGGAGGGGTGGGATAGGGAGGGTGGGAGGGAGGGAGACGCAAGAGGGAGGAGATATGGGGCTATATGTATATGTATGGCTGATTCACTTTGTTATAAAGCAGAAACTAACAGACCATTGTAGAGCAATTATACTCCAATAAAGATGTTAAATAAAAAAGAGGATACCGGCTGCCTTTCACAGAATTCCTATATTATAACAGGTACTGTGCTAAAAGCATTTCTCACATAACTGCCACACTAACCCCACAAGGTGGATACTGTCTGAATTTTACAGATGAGAAACATCACCAAGGTTTAAAGAGCTTAGTTAGTGAACGTGTCCAAGGTCACAGAGCTTGTTAGAAGCAGAGCCCTACTATTTCCACCATACCATACTCCCATTGAGCATGGACCTCATTCTAGAGAATCTGCTGATAATATGGAAATGTCAGTAACACAGAGAGAAAGTGACTGGGTTGACAGTAAGTTGCAATTGTCAGAAAAAGAACTAAAGGCATACTCATAAATGTAACCCTGATTTTAGGGGAGTCATTTTCAAAATGTTCCAGGTTGGGCTGGGGAAGTCATTTTTAAGACTTCTTTTGCTTTTTTGGAAGGTAATTTGTCTTTTTCTCTTTGGTTGCTTTTAAGACTTAGTCTCTGACTTCTGCAATTTTACTCTGACATGCCTATAAGTGGTTTTTTGTGTGTTTGCATTTAGCCTGTGTGTGGTTGCATCTGTGTATTAGTGTCTTTACTCAATTTTGGAAAATGCTCATCCATAATCGCTTCAATTCTGCCCGGTTTGTTCTCTCTCCTCTCCTTCTGGGACTTAAATTGCATGTATATTCGACATTTTGTCAAATTTGTCGAACAAACAGACTATGTGTGCCACATGTCTGTTTGTTCTTTTCTCTATGTTTTATTCTTTTCTTCTCTCAGTACTACGATTTAGGTGCTATGTAGTTAACTGTCTATCAATTCACTGATCCTGTGTTCTGTCAGGTCTATTTTGTTTGTAAATGTTTCTAGTTACTTCTTAATTTCAGATATTAGCTTTCAGTTCTATAATTTCCATTTGATTCTTTTCTTCCAGCTTTACTGAAATATAATTGACATAAAATATTGTGCAGGTTTAAGGTGTACAATGTGATGATTTGATACGTGTATATATATATATTTATATATTTCCATATATTGTATATGATTTGAGACATGTATATATATACATATTTTATAGACATATATGTATATATATATTTTTAATATATATCTTATATATATAAGTCCTGCATTAGGTCTTTGTTGCTGTGCGTGGGCTTTCTCTAGTTGTGTCGAGCAGGGGCTACTCTTTGTTGCGGTGCACGGGCTTCTCATTGCGGTGGCTTCTCTTGTTGCAGAGCATGGGCTCTAGGAGCTTGGGCTTCAGTAGTTGTGGCATGCGGGCTCAGTAGTTGTGGCTCGCGGGCTCTAGAGCTCAGGCTCAGTAGTTGTGGCACACGGGCTTAGTTGCTCCACGGCATGCGGGAACTTCCCGGACCAGCGATCGAACCCGTGTCCCCTGCATTGGCAGGCAGATTCTTAACCACTGGGCCACCAGGGAAGTCTGATACATGTATATATTATAAAATGTTTACCATGATAAGTTTAACACATCCATCACCTCACACATTTACCATTTTGTTGTTACTGTTGTCATTATGGCAACAACACAAGATTTACTCATAGCAACTTTCAAGTTTACAATACAGTATTGTTAACTACACTCACCGTGCTGTACCCTACATTCCTGGAACGCATTCATCTTATAGCTGGAAGTTAGTATCTTTTCACCAACATCTTCCTATTTCTCCACAACCCCAGCCCCGGTAACCATCAATCTGCTCTCTGTTTCTATGACTTTGATATTTTTAGATGCCATATACGAGATTAACAGTATTTGTCTTTCTCTGTCTGACTTATTTCACTTAGCATAATGCCCTCAAGATCCATCCATGTCACAAATAGTAGGGTTTCCTTCTTTTTATGGCTGAATAGTATTCCATTATATATATCAGTCACATTTTCTTTATCCATTCATCTGCTGATGCATACTTAGTTTGTTTCCATGTCTTGGCTATTCTAAATAATGCTGCAATGAACATGGGGGAGCAGATATGTCTTCGAGATAGTAAATTTCTTTCCTTTGGATATACCCAGGAGTGGGATTGCTGGATCACATGGTAGTTCTATTTTTAATATTTTGAGGCACCTCCACCCTGCTTTCCATAGTAGCTGCACCAGTGCTGCAGGATCCCACCACAGGGGTGTGCATGGCCATGGAGGTTGGTGTTGGAAGTTGGGCTGGGGACATGCAGTTGCACAGCTGGAGAGGTTAGCCTTGAGTGTGTACATAATGGCAGGGATCAGCTACAGGGGTTTAGGTAGGGAGCTAGCAGGGAGGGACTCCAATGGCTGGTGTCTTCCAACATGATAACCCGTGGGGTGAAAGCCAGTGAAAACTATGCTGCCCAGTGGCAGAAGCTATTGGGGTCTTCTGCAAAGCAGGTCACAGGGAACTGCTGTTGTCCCCACTATGTGGCTGAGGCTGCTAGCCCCTGCCCTTCTTCCTTGTTCCCAGCCATCTCAGTTTTGCTGGTCTCTGGGTGGGGTGAAACCAAAGTGAGTCCTTCATGTAGTGCCCTGAAAGGCTGGAAAAGCTGGTCATTCACCTTGCTCTCCCTTTCTTGGTGAGGGAACTCTTTCTAGCTGGGGAGTTCCCTCTTGGCACTGAGCAGTGTCAGCCTGGAGGACTGGATGACGCAGGCAAAATGAAGCTGTTTTTCCTTTTTCTGTGTGATTATTCTCAGGTTTCTTCTTGTTCTACTGTGTTGCTGAAGTTTCTCAAGTGGACTCCAAGAGCTCTCCCAGAGCTGTTTTTGTTTGTGATTAGCTGTCTAACTGTTGATCTGTATGGGAGGATGGATCCTCGGGACTCCTACTCCACCACCTTGATTCTTTATTACAGCTTCCAAGTCGCTGGTGAAATTCTCCATCTTATCATCTATTTTCTCTCACACGTTAATCACCGTTATTTTACAGTCCTTGTCTGTTAACTCTAATTTGTAGATCCTCTGTGGGTCTGTTTCTACAGTCTGTTTTTTCTCATGGCACACAGTAATTTTTAGTTAAATGCTGGACATTGTGTATAAAAACTGTAGAGACTCTGACTCCTGTTGATGTTCTTTTCTTTCAGAAAGTGTCCATCCTTTTCTCTGCTAGGCAGATAGAATGGATAATCAATCATTTTAGCCCAAGCAGAGACTGAGCTGATTAAGGGTGGTTTGCAGTTTGCTAGTGCTTTGGTTCTCCCTTGTTTCTAGAGCATAGCCCTCCAGGGCCTGCAACGTAACCAGAGCCCTCCCCCTGGATAGTCCTTAATGCTGATCTTTGCCTCTTGAGAACCAGGAGACTCTAGAAAACTCTGCTTTGATTTTAAGAGGTTTTTCTCTTTTTAGCTTCTCACCCCATGTGGCATTCTCTTCAATGGTCTTCACACTTTCACTCTTTCTTCCCCCACCCAATTTATTCGCCACCTTGCTTCCAGATTGATTATAAAATAAACACGTATGTCATCACATGATTCCTCTGCTTAAAATCAAACACTTCTATAACCTTAGCATAGCTTACAAGGTTCTTCATGATTGTGATCCAGATGACTGTTTCCACCTTCAAAATAAGGTATTCCTCTGCTTCCACTCTCTAGTCTAGCCATACCACATTATTCATATTTCCTGAAATAATCCGGCTTTCTTTTCTTTCCTGGGCTTTGAACGTGTTAGTCTCTCTGCTGTGAATCCATGTCCCTACCCTTTTCTCCAAGCTTATTACTTATCCCTTAAAATTCAATTCGTATGTCAATTCCTGGAAGATTTCTATGGCCCTGCCTTCCCTACCTCTGCTCGCCCCACTGTGCATCCTTAATTGGGTTAAGGTTAGTTTTCTCTCCTCTGTGTTTCACAGAACTCAGTGGTTTACACTTATCACAGCACTTTTCACATTGCAATATAAATACCTTCTCAACTGTCTTTCTCATTTGACTATAAACTCCATGAGGACAAGAACCCTGCCCATCATGTTTACCACCATAGTCTCAAAGCTTAACCCATATGGTACTCAGTTAAGGTTTACTGATTGAATGAGTGAGTGAATGAAAACTGGAAGGCAAGGACACATATGCAAGGAAAAATATACAAGAGGGTGTCACAGTTCATGATGAATAATGACAAGAAGGAGCTCTAATGATCTGAGACTTACAATAAATGTTGAAAACAACAACAACAAAGAAAAACAAAAAAAAAAAAACAAAGAAACAATAAACCACTCTTAGGGAATTTATAGTCAGAGAAGACGGAGAAGGAAGATTAAGAAAGGTATACAGCTGGTGCTTAGGGCTAATGTTGCAATTTGATGGATGACGTAGAAGAGGAATATCTCTTCAACTCTTACTGTGCTTCTTTCTTCTCTGATTGAGGAATTGTTGGAGAAAAGAGGTGTTCAGCAGGGGTGGAAGTAGGCAAAGTAGCTTGGAGGAGTAAATGTGGACATTAGAACCAGACAACAGTGTGATGAATCCTGACTCTGACATTTACTACTGTGTGGCCTTGGTTGAGTCAGATAAATAATTCTCAGAGCCTCAGTTTTTTCCATATGTAAAATGAGAATATACCTAGTACGCAAAGTAAGAGTCTGAATAATAAATGTTATCTGTTTGATGCTTAATATACTATAGAGCTTTCCCCCCAAAGAGAAGAAGGTAGATTCCTTAAAAATAATTTGTTATTAATACAATGGTTAATTCTAGCAAGGATTATTAAAGGAAAATGTTTTTGAATTTTTTTTACCATTTGGCTTGTGGGATCTTAGTTTCCCGACCAGGGATTGAAACTTGGCAGTGAAAACGCCAAGTCCTAACCACTGACTGCCAGGGAATTCCCTGTTTTTGAATATTTGGATAAAGAAGGGACCAACTGATATGATATGTTTATATATAATCTGATTATATTTATATACAGGAGAGGAGAGGAGGATATATCTATATATTGATAGATATAGATGCAGATATCAAACTAACTTCGTTTCTCTCTTTGACAGCGTAATTTAGGCAGGTTGAATTGGATTACCAAATTGGTTGATCATAAAGTGTAGACATATGGCCTCTCTAGACTTCAGCAAGGCATTTGACAAAGGCTCTTTAACAAGTGGAGAAATATGGGCGGACTGTTTCTTTTAAAGTGTGGTAAAATATACTGTGATACTG
The DNA here is from genome assembly GCF_963455315.2 of Globicephala melas. Lineage (NCBI taxonomy): Eukaryota > Metazoa > Chordata > Mammalia > Artiodactyla > Delphinidae > Globicephala > Globicephala melas. The sequence continues at coordinate 14,944,482 of NC_083335.1, read as the reverse complement.
TGATTTAAAATGAAAAATATGTATTCGGTCTTCATCCCCATCTCTGGCACAGAGCTCCAAGCCCTTGGAACTTCCTAAGTGATAAGAGCCATAAAGCTGTGTTTTGTATGTTAATGAGTGAATTTGGAACTCACCTAAGGGTGGGTGCGGGTTGTCAGAGGAACCAACCAGGATTAGAGGGTTGGAACTTTCAGTCCCACCCCCCTAATGTCTGGGGAGGGGAGAGGAAGGATGTTTCTAGTGGTTTGCCACAGGGTTCTTTCTGCAGCCTTCCTCTGTTCATCGGTCTTCTCAAGAAAATAGAGAGAGCATGACCGGCCCCTTGTATTTCAGCAAATGCAAACCTGGGGGAATGATAACTACATTAGATAGCAAGATTAGAACTCAAAGAGATATTGACAAGTTACAGAGACTGAATGAATCAAGAAAGATGAAATTTTACAGGGGCAAAATATAAGGTCATATATTTGAGCTCAAAAAGCCAACTGCATGAGTACAGGTTGAGAATGCTGTCACTTTGAAAGAGTAAGCTTAATGTGTGCCGATAATATGAATTGTCCCCTCCAAACATTCAATTGATGTTAGGCTACATTCGTGGAAATATAATAACTAAAAAGGAGATCATAGCCATACTTACTTTGGGCCACACCTAAGGTATTGGTGTTCATTTCTGAGCAACACTTTCAAGAATGCAGAATAGTGTGATGTGGGTTTTACTGTCACAACTTCCCTACTTCACATTCCAGTTTTGTCTACTTTTAATTCTGTGACCTTGGGTAAGTTACTTAACCTCTCTGTGTCTCAGTTTCCTTAACTGTAAGATAGAGATAATAATAAGGTCGTTGTGAAAATTAAATGAAGTAACATATAGTAAGTACCCCATAAATATTAATTCTAAAGTGATGTAGTCAAAACAGAATATATTCAAAGGAAAGAAACCACTTGTTTATTCACCCCACAAATATTTATTAAGCTCCTCCACTGTCCTAGGAAGAACATTTGAAGAAACTAGGGACGTTCAGCCTAGAGAAGACGTAGCATGGCGGGTATGAGAGCTGTCTTCAAATATTTGCAGGACTGTCATGTGGAAGAGGCATTAGACATTTTCTGAATGGCCTCAGGGAGTAGAACTAAAACAAACGGCTGGAAACTACAGATTTTGCATCAATGTAAGAAAAATGGAACTCTCTGCCTTCTGAGATAGTGAGTTAACTGTCATTGCAAGTATCCAAACAGAAGCTAGACAAAGATTTGGCAAGGTACTGTAAAGGAGATTCTAGCATCACATGGGTGACTTGAGTGGATGACCTTTAATTCTCATTAATCCTTCCAGACCTGAAGAGTCTATGACGATATGAAAGTGCTTTTTCTCTTTCTTACCTGTGGGATTGTAAAAGGTCTATATACCTTCTACCTGCTTCCAATTTCTTTGTCAAACTACATTTGGACCTAAACAGAATGACTTGAAGTCAAATGCAGGTCGACCTGGGAAATCTTAGTTGTTTATTTTTTAACTATTTAGTTTACAAGTGACTCTTTTGTAACCACATCACTCAGCGTCTCCAGCCACTACCCCAACCCCTATATCTAATTACTGAGCAAAAAGACGACACAGACTTCCTGGGATACAGAGGCTGAGGGAAGTCTGATGAATCATTAAAGAAGTTTTTCAAATGTTCCTAAGTGCTTCTTAAAATATGTGTCATTGGGGGAAAATATGTACATTTAAAATTTCAACCATAGATTCAGGAATGTCATCTGAGAACAACTGAGGTTTGGTAGAGTTTTCTGAAGAGTTGAGAATGAAAAATAAAGCTTGTTATTTTTATAGACTAGAGTTTAGGAATTCATAAACTGTAACTGCTGTCATGAGAAAACTTGAATCCGGGAAGTTTGACTTAGCAAGTGGCTCAAACATGCTTTTTATTTGTCATCTAAATTAAAATGTGAAACAGGATGAACCAAAACAGAAAGTTACATAGAAAAATGTATCATACTTTATTTTTCATTACTTCCTAAATGAATAAGGATGAACTAGAGATCAAAGGAACTAGGTAAATCTACTAAATAAATGAATAAATTGTAACAAGATCTTGTCATTTAGAGGGGACAGCTAGCCTTTATCCACAAAATACATAAATAACCAGGCAATTTAAATGAATCTATGACATAGATTAGACTCACATACATAAAAAAAAAAAGGTTGATAAGTACATTTTAAAATTTCACACCCAGTTTTCTTGGCACTTTGAGGTAGTGTCTTAAGAAATACAGAGAAGGGGCTTCCCTGGTGGCGCAGTGGTTGAGAGTCCGCCTGCCGATGCAGGGGACGCGGATTCGTGCCCCGGTCCAGGAAGATCCCACATGCCGCGGAGCGGCTGGGCCCATGAGCCGTGGCCACTGAGCCTGTGTGTCCGGAGCCTGTGCTCCGCAACGGGAGAGGCCACAACAGTGAGAGGCCCGCGTACCGCAAAAAAAACCCAAAAAACAAAACAGAGAAATATTTGAAATGTAAGCCAACAATATAGACTTTATTTCCATTTCTGGATTATATGCTAATGGATAGTATCAATAATTCTGGAGCCCAAAAAAGCATATACTGATTTGGCTACCCTCGTTTTTATTTGTAGGTAAATTGCTTTCCAAGTGATCAACAAAAATCTTAGTAGATTTTGTTTGTGGGACTTTTTTTCTCACAGCAATTATTTTCTTACCAAAAGATAATTCACTTTCAACAGGCTGCTCAGGGAAAGGTGAAAGAAGGGACAAAGTGCAAAAGCACTCTACAGTTCATGGACTACATTGATATCTCATAAATCTATTTTTGAATAGCTACAGAGAATACTATTGGCATTCAGTAAGTAACAAAATCATAGTTTATAAAACCAAGTCAAAGTACACTAGAACCATTTTCCCTTGTCGTCTTTGAGGTTTGTGCCACAAAATGTATAATACCATCTGATATACTGTGTAGCACCTCACTGTGTACAAAAGCATGTTCACACCCCTTCTCATTTGATCCTCATAATAATCCTATGAATAGACAATATTATCCAGATCTTGCAGATGAGGAAACTGATATATAAAGAATTTAAGTGATTTGCCCAAGGTCTTACAATGAGAAAAGGCAGTTCTAGGACTCAAACACAAGATGGCTGACTCTGGGATCTTTACCGCCCCAGAGCGGTTATCCTTTATCTCCTGAAGGATACCTTCAGCCCAGAAGTGACAACTTATTGCTCCATTAGTAACTAAACCATTCCGATTAAAAGCCCAAAATACAAAACATTTCTTATGTTGATTTCCTCTCCTATGGAGTTATAGCAAGTGTTAGACAATTTTAAAATATCAATATTTTGAGACTTTAGTTAAGACTTCCCAGAATGTGTGTGAATACATAACATGAGAATAGATAAGTTATGTGATTGTTTCTTCTGGGTACCTGAATTAGGCACAAAGCCCTATTTATTTTTCTTACTTGTGGAATAAGCAATATACCATAACTATATGACTTGGGTCACTCAGTAATAATAATTACACACAACAACAATAATACCTGTTAGATATTGAGCAACTACAGTATGCTGGGCACTCTATGTACACAACCCTGTGAGTAACACAACTATTACTCTCATTTTATAGATCAGGTATCCAAGGTTCATAGAGATTAAATAACTTGATTGAGATCACATAGCTAATAACTGAAAAAGCTGGGATTTAAGCACAGACTCTCTGACTTCAAAACTCATTCTATTAACCAATAAACTACACTACTTCTAACATAAAAAAACCCCCATAACTTCTACACTACTTTCTAACATATGAAAACATGTACGGTTTCAAAAATAAAAGGCTATTTTAGGGACTTCCCTGGTGGTCCAGTGGGTAAGACTGCGTGCTCCCAATGCAAGGGGCCTGGGTTCAATCCCTGGTTGGGGAACTAGATCCCACGTGCATGCCGCAACTAAGAAGCCTGCATGCCGCAACTAAATGTGCTGCAATGAAGATCCCACATGCCGCAACTAAGACCCGGCACAGCTGAAATAAATAAATAAATATTTTTTTTAAAAAAGAGAAGAAAAATAATAAATAAAAGATTTAAAAAGTTAAAAAAGATACTAAAAGAAGGAACACTTAGTTAAATTCCTGGTTACTTTGAAAACAACTTTTTAGGGATCATTTCTTTTTTTTTTTGTTATTGGAGTATAGTTGATTTACAATGTTGTGTTAGTTTCAGGTGTACAGCAAACTGAATCAGTTATACATATACATATATCCATTCTTTTTTAGATCCTTTTCCCATGTAGGCCATTACAGAGTATTGAGTAGAGTTCCCTGTGCTATACAGTAGGTCCTTATTAGTTATCTATTTTATATATAGTAGTGTGTATACGTCAATCCCAATCTGGGATCATTTCTTAATCAGTAGTTATACAGATATCTCTCATTTTCTCTATACAAATAATACTTTCTAGTAGAATAAAATATAATCTGTGTATGCATTAATGTAAACATATACATATATACATACATACAGATATATTTAATACTTTCTAGTCCACATTCCAATTATTTTTCCTTAATTTTGTAGAAATTGTGAGTGCATACTGATACTTCTAATTCCATTCCAACTCTACAAGATATTTCCTGCTTGCATCCTTTTTAAAGTTTTTATCTCCCTTCCTCCAGCAGAAGTCTGGTTTGTGACAATATTAACTCATTTTCTCCAATACACATAAAATAGTTTCAGAATTGATGCACTCATACTACTATATAAAAAAACCTGCTTAAATGGGTTGAAGAGTTGTATGCAGTTCTTTTTTTATCGCTCGTCCAGGGATATATAGACCAAGTACTTTGTTCAAAAGTTATTTGGATTGGTTATTTTCCATGTGCTTACATTATTCATTTGAAACACAGTTAGATTCATTTGTTTCTGTTTGCATTCCGTTTTAGTTTTCTCCCCCAATCCTGTTGATTCAATTTCATCTTGGAAAATGTAGAACAATGGCAAGATTTCAAAAGTCAAAACTCTACCAAAATGCATCCTCAGAGAAGTGTGACTCCCTCCCCATCCTTTCCAACCTGCCTCTGCCCCCTCCTCCCTGAAAAAGAATCTTAGCCATTACAATGATTTGTAGCTTTCCAAAACTCAGCCCTACTTGATAAAATCTTATTCCTTGGTATTTCATTTGGGGGGAAGCAATTAGAAAAAATTGTCTAAAAACTCTTCTTAGGGGGGCCAAAAATGAAAAAATGGTTCCGAAACACTGATCTGTTCTCCATTTTTATAATTTTGTCATTTTTATAATGTTAAATAAATTGAATCATATAGTATGTAAACTTTTGAGATTGGATTTTTTTCACTCAACATAATGTCTGTTAGACCCATCCAGGTTGTTGTGTATATGAAACCTTATTTCCTTTATATTGCTGTGTAGTGTTCCATGGCATGAATATATCAGTTTCCTTACCCATTCACCCATTGAAGGTCTCCTGGGTAGTTTCCAGTATGTTAGAGATTGTGAATAAAGCCTCTATAAACAGTGGGATACAGGTTTTTGTGTGAACATAAATTTTCATTTCTCTGGGATAAGTGCCAGGAGTATAGTTGCTGGGTTGTATGACAAGTGTATGTTTAAGTTTGTAAGAAACTGACAATTTCCAGAATGTCGGCACCATTTTAGATTCCCACCAGCAATGTATGAGAGATCCAGTTTCCCCACATCTTCACCAGCATTTGCTTGAATTATTATTTTTAATTTTAGCTATTCTGATAGGTATGTAATAATATCTCATTGTGGTTTCAATTTACATTTCTCTAATGGCTAATGATGTTGAACATCTATTCATGTGCTTATTTGCTTATTTGTAGTTTTCAGCACACAGATCTTGTACATGTTTTGTTAAAATGTTACTTATTTCATTTTATTTGATGATTGAAAGTAATATTGTTTTTAATTCTGGTTTCCACTTGTTCAATGTTAGTATATAAAAATACAATTGATATTTGTGTGTTATCCTATGCCCAGTGACCTTTGGTCTTGCTGAATTCACTTATCCTTAGTGTTCTCTAGTAGATTCTGTGGGATTTTATACTTAGACAAGATGACATCTGCAAATAGGGACAGTTTTATTTCCTCCTTTCTAATCTGTATGCCTTTCTTTTTCTTGCATGTTTGTACTGTTAGGGCTTTTGTACCATGATGATAAAGAGTGGAGAGAGTAGAAGGCATCCTTGCCTTGTTCTTATTTTCTGGGGAAAGCATTCAGTATTGCACCATTAAGTGTAATGTTAGCTGTAGGGGTTTTTATAGGATGATCTTTATCAAGTTGAGAAAGTTCCCCTCTATTCTTAGTTGGGAGAGAGTTTTTCTCATCAATGTTATGAGCTGAATGTTTATGGCTCCCAGCAAATTCATATGTTGAGGCCCTAATTTCCAATGTGATGGTATTTGGAGGTAGGGTCTTTGGGAGGTGATTGGAGCTAGATTAAGTGATGAGAGTGGGTCTCTTCCCATGGGGCTAATGCCCTTATAAAAAGAGGAAGAGACACAAAATCTCTCCACCACGTGAAGATATAGTGAGAAGTCAGCCATCTATGAGCCAGGAAGAAGTTTCACATCTAATCAGCCGGCACCTTGATCTTGGACACCGAAGCCTCCAGAACTTAGCAGCCCAAGCTAAGGCACTGAATGAGTTTAAAATTTTGTCAAATGCTTTTTCTGAATCAGTTAATATGACGACACTTTTTTTTTTGTCTGTTGTTGAAATAACTTTCTAGGCCCAAAGTGGAGTCACTCCTGCCTGGGGTGCCACATCAGCAAACTGAAAGTTAGGTAACTCTCATGTCCCTGTAAATGCTCCACTTGACCAGAAACGCAGTACATTCAGTCAGCCAATCCCCAAAGGCCAAGCAAACTCTGGGCTTTCTCACCCACACAAAGCTGGCAATGTGACTCCAGCCAATCAGATATTTTCTAATTGTCTCTTTCTTGTTCTTTATTTTGTATCCTATAAACTTGCCTTCCACTCCGTTTTGCAGTTCTCTGAAGAAAGACTGTTCACTTCATGAAGAGTCAAATAAAGTTTGTATCACCTGAATAGCTTCCTGTAATCCTTTTTTTAAAACACTGTTAACATGGTAGATTATGTTTTGACTACTGAACCAGTCTTGGATTCCTGGAATGAACCCCACTTGGTTGTGGTGTATAATTCTTTTTACATATTACTGAATTTGCTTTGCTAATATTTAGTTGAGAATTTTTATGTCTAAGTTCATGCAAGATACCAGTCTGTAGTTTTCTTGTTTTGTACTGTCTCTGCCTAATCTTGGTATGAAGGTAATATTGGCCTCATAAAATGAGTTAGGAAATGTTCCCTTTTCCGCTATTTTTCTGGGACGATATTCTGTAAAACTTCCGTTGTTTCTTATTTAAACGTTTGGTAGAATTCTCTGTTTGGGGCTGGAGATTTCTTTTCTTTCTTTTTTTATACCTAATATTTTGTACTTCTTAATCTCCGACCCCTATATTGCCCCTACCCCCTTCCCTCTCCCCACTGGTAACCACTAATTTGTTCTCTATATCTGTCAGTCTGCTTCTTTCTTGTCATATTCACTAGTTTGCTGTATATTTTAGATTCTACATATAAGTAATAACATACAGTATTTGTCTTTCTCTGTCTGACTTATTTCACTTAGCATAATGCCCTCAAGGTCCATCCATGTTGCTACAAATGGCAAAATTTCATTCTTTTTTTATGACTGAGTAGTATTCTATTGTATATATGTACCACATCTAATTTATCCATTCATCTGTTTATGGATACCTAGGTTGCTACCATATCTTGGCAATTGTAAATAATGTTGCTATAAACTTTGGGGTGCATGTATCTTTTCAAATTAGTGTTTTGGGTTTTTTTGGATATATACCCAGGAGTAGAATTGCTGGGTCATATGGTAGTTCTATTTTTAGTTTTTTGAGAAACCTCCATACTCTTTTCCACAGTTGCTGTACCAATTTACCTTCCCACCAACAGTGTACAAGTGTTCCCTTTTTCCACATCCTTACCAACATTTGTTATTTTTGTTCTTTTTGATGACAGCCATTCTGACAGATGTGAGGTGATATCTCATTGTGGTTTTGATTTGCATTTGCCATCACATCAAAAAGGGATTCCCTGGCAGTCCAGTGGTTAGGGCTCCGTGCTTCCACTGCAAGGGATGCGGGTTTGATCTCTGATCAGGGAACTAAGATCCCACATGCCATGCGGCAGAGCCAAAAATAAATTAATTAATTAATAATTTTAAAAATTATATATCTTAAAAAAAGAGTTGTTCATAGTAATCCCTCAATATCCTGTTAATGTCTTCAGAGTCTGTAGTGATAGCCTATCTTTCATTTCCAATATTTGTAATTTGTGCTATCTCTCTTTTTCCACTGTTAATCTGTCAAGAGGTTTATCGATGTTATGGGTCTTTTCAAAGAACTAGCGTTTTGATTCATTAATTTTCTCTGTTTTTCTTTGTTCAGTTTCACGGATTTCTGCTCTTTATTATTTCCTTCCTTCTGCTTGCTTTGAGCTTATTTTGCTCTCTTTTTTCTAGGTTCTTGAGGTGAGGACTTGATTAATGTTTTGAGAGCTTTCTTCTTTTCTAACCATTTAGTGCTATAAATTTCCCTCTGATCACTGCCTGAGCTGCATCCTACAAATTTTAATATGTTATGTTTTCATTTTCATTCAGTTCAATGTAATTCTGAGTGCTTTGAGCCTTCTCTTTTAGCCATTAAATTATTTCAATATGTGCTGTTCAATTGCCAAGTGTTTGGAGATTTAACTATTAGCTCTCTGTTCTGGTAATGGTTGCATGATGGTCAGAGAACAATTTCTGTATGCTTTCAATTAATTTAATATTTTTGAGGTTTCTTTTATGACCCAGGATGTGGTCTATTTTGGTCATTGTGCCATGTGCTTTTAGAAAGAATGTATGTCCTGCTATTGTTTGGTGGAGTGTTACAGCCAGTTAGCTAATGGTTGGAATCAGTTTTCTGCAGCTGCTGTAACAAGTTACCACAGACTTAATGGCTTAAAACAACACAAGATTTATTATCTTATGGTTCTGTAGTTCAGAAGTCTGTAATGGGTCTCACCGGGCTAAAATACAGTTTGTCAGCAGGGCTGCATTCCTTTCTGGAGGCTCTAGGATAGAATCCATTACCTTCCCCTTTCCTGCTTCTAGAGGCTGCTCACATTCCTTAGCTCATAGCCCATTTCTTCCATCTTTGAAGCCAGCAGTGGGTTGAATTCTTTTCACTTCACATCACTCTGACCTCCTCTCCTGCCTCTGTCTTCCATGGTTAAGGACCATTGTGATTACATTTAACCTTTCAGATAATCTGGAATGATCTCCATATTTTAAGGTCAACTGATAAGCAACCTTAATTCCATCTGTTACCTTAATTCCCCTTTGCCATATAATGTAACATATTCCTAGGTTCTGAGGATTAAAACATGAATAACTTCGAAGGGGTTGTTATTCTGCCTACCACTTTGCTATGTAATGTTAGAGGTTCTGGGGACTAAAACATGAATATCTTTAGGGGGCTATTATTCTCCCTACCACAATGGTGTTTATCAGTTCTTCTATATCCATGCTGATTTTCTATCTAGTAGTTCTATTGAGAGAGATGTTGTTAAAGTCCTCAACTATATTTTGGATTGGTCTATTTTTCTTTTCAATTCTGTCAGTTTTTGCTTCATGTATTTTGAAGCTCTGTTCTTTGGCGTACACATTTAGGATTACTCTGTCTTCTTGGTTGATTGTACCTTTTATCACAATGCTATGTTCCTCTTTATCCTTGGTAATATTTCATCTGAAGTCTACATTACATGGTATTAATAAAGCCACTCCTGCTTTCGTTAGGGAACCGTTGACTGAAACCTCCTGCCTTGGCCAGGCACGATGATAACCACTTGCATGAGTAATCTCGCAACAGCTCCCGATAAGGAGCATGGTGCTGCTGCCAGGAGAATTCGGGAGGGGTCAAAAGGAGGGAGGCGATGCCAGCCCATAATATTGTCCTACCAACCTCCCAGAATCCTTCTCGCTGGAATCCATCTTAGCTGAGAGATGCATGTGCCACCAGGAAGGACCCTGGCTCAGATCAAATATGGGCACAAGCATGATGAGCGGCTAGAGACAACGCGGAAACTAACCCCATTCCCATAAAACCTGAGACTGCGAGCAGTGTGACAGAGCAGTGCTCCTGGGTTCCCTCACCCTGCGGCTCTCCGTCCGGGTGCCCCTTTCCAATAAAGTCTTTTGCTTTGTCCCCACGTGTGTCTTCTCTGATAATTCATTTCTGAGTGTTAGACAAGAGCCCACTCTCAGGCCCTGGAAGGGGTCCCCCTTCCTGCAACACTTTCTTCTGATTAATGTTTGCAGGATATAGCTTTTTCCATCCTTTTGCTTTCAACGTCTCTCTATCATTATATTTGAAGTGAGTATTGTAGACAGCATCTAGTTGAACCATGTTTTTTACCCACCCTTCTACCCTCTGTTTTTCAACAGACGTACTTGCATTTACTTTTAGTGAAATATTGATATATTAGCGCTTAAGTTTTCCATTTTGTTATTTATTTTTCTTTTTGTTCATTTTCTCTTTTTTATTGAAGTAAAATTCACATAACTTGAAATTAATAATTTAAAATTGTACAATTTAATGGCACATTCACAATGCTGTGCAACCATCACCTCTATCTAGTTCCAGAACAGTTTCATCACTACATAAAGGTGTACCTTATAGGGTACACCCTGTACCCTATAAGCAATCATTGTCTCTGGTGCCTAATTTTGTTGAGCATCTTTTCTTGTACTTATTGTCCATTTGTACATCTTAGGAGAAATGTCTATTCAGATCCTTTTTCCATTTTTAAATTGGATCATTTCTTTTTCTGTTGTTGAGTTTGAAAAGTTCTTTATATATTCTGGATATAAGACCCATATTGGATATGTGATTTGCAAATATTTTCTCCCATTTTGTGAAATGTCTTTATACTTTCTTGATAATTCCCTTGGATTCACAAAAGATTTTAATTTTGATGAAGTCCAATTTATCTATTTTTTTCTTTTGTTGCTAGTACTTTTGATGTCCTTTCTAAGAATCCATTTACAAATCCAAGGTCATGAATATTTATGCCTGTGATTTTTTCTAAAAGTTTCCTAGTTTTAGCTTTTCCAATCCATGAATATAGAGATGTCATTTCATTTATTTAGGTTTTTAATCTCATGTATCGATGGAGTTACAACAATGTGTAAGTTTCAGGAGAAATAAACCTGTCAATTTCACCATACAGCAACATGGATCTGTAGCTTCGTCTGAATTATCTGTCTGCACAAATGATTATAATTAATAAATTAATTTAGCAAAGTCACTGCATACAAGGTTAATATAAAAAAAGCAAGTGTATTTCTATTTACTAGCAATAAAAAGAAACTGAAAATTAAAAAGCAATGCCATTTACAATAACATCATGAAACATTAAATATCAAGAAAAATAGTAAAAGGTAAAACATGACTTCTATACAGGAAAGCACAAAACCTTACTGAGAGAGCATAAAAAATACTTAAGTAAATGGAGGAAAAAACCCTGTTCATAGCTTGGAGGAAGCAATATTGTACAGATATAAATTCTCCACAAATTGACCTATAAATACAATATGATACCAGGTTTTTTCTAATAGCAATTAACAAGCTGATTCTAAAATTTATATGGAAGTGCAAAGGGCCAACATAGTCAAGGCAAACTTGAGGAAGAAAAAGAATATAGGATTCATAACATCAGATATTCCAACCTTTTTTTTTTTTTTGCCTCACCGTTTGGCATATGGGGGTCTTAGTTCCCCGACCAGGGATCGAACCCGTGCCCCCTGCATTGGGATCGCAGAGTCTTAACCACTGGACCGCCAGGGAAGTCCCCCAACTTATTTTTAAATTACAGTAATCAAAGCAGTGTGGTATTGTTTTAAAATAGAGGTTTTAATGGCAAGGCCGACAGACCAGGAGCCGACTGCATTGAAGATAGTATGTTGTATTCACAGATCCTAAGAAAAGGAACAATGCCACACCATGGGGGAGGGGGACACAGGGCGGCACCAGAGGAGGTAGAGGGAGCAGGAGGAAATGTGGGCAAGAGCCTTTATTGTGGTTTCCACGAGAAGGGTGCATGAGGCAGGGTGAGCAGTTTAGGATTGACTAGTTTGGATAATTTCAAGCTAGGCTCTGGGGCATAAGGGTTATCCCTAGTTGTCTGGTACCTGGTCCTGGGGGTGATATGGGAAGGTGGATAGTGACCTAGAGTGTCATATTCATACAAAGGAGATAGTTTCCTATATGGGCTTTGGAGTTGTTGTTTTGCATTTGAAGGGCACCCTCCCAGGCGAGTTGTGTACTATTTCTAGGAATTAGCTAACCTTGGGAAAGGCAGTCCCTCTAAGATCAGCAAGGGCTCCATTGTCAAAGCATCACAATACGGAAAATAAAAAGATTTGGTTAACACAGATATTTATACAAGGATAGACAAATAGACCAGTGGAACAAAAGAGAGAATCCAATATAAATATTTAGCCACCTGAGTTTTGACAAAGGTGTTATTTTAATTGATGGGGGAAATAATGATCTTTTCAATAAATAGTACCTTATTTGGAATCCATATGGGAAAATATGAATTTGGAATCTTAACTTCACCCAACACACAAACTTTTATTCCAGATCAATTGTAGAACTAACTGTAACAGGTAAAATGATAAAACTTCTAGAAGGTAAAATAAGAAAATTGGGGGTAGTCAAATATTTCTTATATCAGAAATAAAAAGCAATAAGTGAAAGGATAAATATTAATAAATTGGTCTTTCTTAAAATGAAGAACTTCTGTATACCAAAAGACACCATTTAAAAAGTGGAAAGGCAAGCCATAGAGAGATAACATTTGAAATTCATTTATATGACAGAAGACTCCTAGTGTGACTATATAAAGAGTTGTTACATATCAAGAAAAAGAAAGACGGTTCATTTTTTTAATGAATAAAAAGACTGAACTGATATTTCAGAAAATAGGATCTACAGGTAGCCAATTACCACATGCAAAAGTGCTTAACTTATTATCAAATTCAATCCATAATGTGATAACAAATCTAGCTGAAAAATCTAAAATTTAAAAGCCTGATGATGGCAAGTTTAGCAAATATGTGGAGTAATTCTTATACTCTACTCATTGTAGTAAAAATTGATACAACCATTTTGGAAAACTGTTTGGCAGTATCTACCAAGCTGAACACGTGTATCCTATGACCTAGCAATCCCGGTGCTAAATATATACCCAATACAGAAATTAACACAGCACTGTAAATCAACTCTACTTCAATAAAATAAATTTTTAAAATAAATCAATAAATACCCAAGGGAAGTAAGGAAATATGTCCACCAAAAACACCTGCAAGAATGTTCATAGCAGCATTATTCAGAATAGTCCCAAACTGGAAATCACCCAAATGTCCATCAACTGTAGAATGCATAAATATATTTTATATTTATACAAAAGAATTTTATGTATACATATATGTTTATATATGTATATACACATACATAATATATGTATACATTTGTGTATTTTTAAAGTTATGCTACAATAATGTGGATTGGTTTCACAGATATAATGTTGGAACAAAGAAGGCTAACACAAAAGAGCATACTCTGGGACTTCCCTGGTGGTCCAGTGGCTAACAGTCCGCGCTCCCAATGCAGGGGGTCCGGGTTCGATCCCTGATCAGAGAACTAGATCCCTCATGCATGCCGCAACTAAGAGTTTACATGCCTCAATTAAAGATCCCGCGTGCCACAACTAAGACCCAGCGCAGCCAAATAAATAAATAAATATTTTTTTAAGAAAAGAATGTACAATGATCTCAAAAAAAGTTAAAAAAAAGAGTATACTCTATGACCCCATTTACATAAAGTTCAACAACAGTCAACAGTAATCAATAATAATAGAAATGGAGTCATAACTGTTGACAGCCAGATAGTGACTTGGAAGAGGGCACAAGGCAGGCTTCTGGGATGTCGGTCATGTTCTTTATTTTGATCTGGGTGGTGGGGACATGGCTGTGCTCAGTTTGTGACAATTCACTGGGCTGTGTATTTAAGATTTGTATACTTTATGTAGTATGTAGGTTTTACTCCAAAAGAAAATTTACCCGAAAAATTGCCTTTGAAAATTCTAATAAAGGTAAGTGGAATCAAAAAGAGAATAGGGAGAGAAAGAAAACCATGTTTTGTTATTTTCTGTGATTTGAATTTGTATAAAAATACCCTTTCCCAGAAGTATAATACAGATTTAGTTTTAGGTGAGACATATTTCCTGTCTTTATAGTTGGAGTTGAGAATTGATCATAGGAAGGATAATAAAAGTAAATAGAATGTATATTGCAATGATCAAATTACATCCTTTTCCCCTTACCCAGTTCACCTCTTTCTTATTATAGCACCAAAAATGAGGCCGTGTGCTATGGTTAAAGGAACATAGGTTTTGAGACAGGTAGACCTAGTTTTGAACCCCTGCTCTGCCACAAGCTAGCTAGCTGTGTGATTTTGCCCAAGCATTGTATCTTCTTTGAGCTTCATGTTCTTCAACATTAAAATCAAACTAATAATTCCTCCCTCATAGGGCTGCACATCAAGTGCCTGATCCTTAGTGCCCATTCAATAAATGGTAGCCATTGTTCTTTTCATTATTACTGTTAAGTGTAAAGGCTTCTCCAGTTGGAAGTATGGGGATAACTGTCTTGCAGAGACAAGTGGAGGAAAGGTGCTAGGATTGTGTCCACCATCCCCTAATCCCTTCCTTTATACGTATGTATAATATACATATATATATATATATAATATATATGTTTTATATATATATAACATACATATATATATATATATATTTTTTTTTTTTGGCCGAGCTGCACGGCTTGCGGAATCTTAGTTCCGTGACCAGGGATTGAACCTGTGCCCCCTGCAGTGGAAGTGCGGAGTCCTAACCATTGGACTGCCAGGGGGGTCCCAATCCCTTCCTTTTTAAATTAAAAAAATTTATTCAATTTATATAATGAAAAAAATCCCCCCAAACAGTTCAACCATTTCTCCCACCCCCCACCCTCTGCCTCTTACAGCCACCAATCTGTTCTCTGTATCTATGAACCTGGTGGGGTTTTTTTCTCTTTAGATTCCACATATAAGAGAGATCATACAGTATTTGTCTTTCTCTGTCTGACTTTTTTCACTTAGCATAATGCCCTGGAAGTCCATCCATGTTGTGGAAAATGATAAGAATTCACTATTTTTTATGGATGAATAATATTCCATTGTATGTATATACCACAATTTCTTTACCCATTCACATTCATCGACAGACACTTAGGTTGTTCTCATATCTTGGTTATTGTAAATAATGCTGTAATAAACATGGGGGGTGCATATATCTTTTCAAATTAGTGTTTTCGTTTTCTTCAGATAAATTTCTTAAATAATTCCTGTGTTCTTAGTTGTATGCCAGCCAGCATGGAAATGATGTGACCCTAATGCTTAGAACCCACCTTTTGGCAGAAACAAGACACACACAGAAAGGCTTGATGGGAAATGGGCCTAGAGGTGGACTAGGCCTGAAATATAAGGACAAAATTTACATACGAGCTTGGTAGTGGTGGGGATATGGGACCAACTCGGACTGTGGAGTAGATGATAAAAATCCATGCAAGCTTCCAAATTCAGGTGAGAAATTTAGACAGCAGGGAGACGCTGCAGGAAGAAAGGAATTTGGACTTGCCACAGAAAGATTTTTTGGTTAGTTCAGTAATTCCATGAGTAATTACCAGGGACAGTCACTGTGGTCTAAGTGCGGGTGCCGTTCAGGTTGGAGTTTCAATACACTTTCAAAGAAGGGGAGAAAAATAGGGCTGACAAATGGTCTAGGAACAGGGCAAGACAAAATAGGGCAAGGACTCCTGTGAGCTGAGCGCTGTCATTCGCAAGTGAGCAATCAAAGCAACTTCCAACCTTAACGTAGGGGTTGCCCTTATTCATTGACAACTGTTGCTAAGACTCTTCGACTTCTGACTATTTCATCTCCCACGATGAAGCTGTCTGTTCCTTCTATCAGTTTATCAGGCTGTATTCCTCCGGAGCATCCACAAGGGGCAACAGAGAGCAGTAACTGTTAGCTTAGGCGCAACAAACCCAATCTATGGGGGTCCTTTAGGAAACTACACTCCATGCCAGTATGAAGCCTTCATTCAGTAACTGAGTTAAGTGGAGGTCAATTGCTTGGAGGAGGAAGTAAAGGGACTGAGCGCAGGAAGACCCACCTTCTTTTATAGCTTAATTCTCACTCTTGCCTGGCTTTTTTTGGGGCTCCTAGGTATCATGCTATTGCTTGGGGACAAAGATGATGCATGTTCATAAAAGATCCCATCACACTACTGTCCATCTGCTTCCTGGCAACTGACTTCTCATTTAAACGATGTTGGACCTAATTTCTTAGTGGCTGAATCACAACATAAAGCATTTATTTATGATTCTGTAACCCCCATGAAAAATAAACAAGAAAAACACATCATTCATTCATTCATCCATTAGACATTTGTTCCAAATCTACAGTTGCAGAATTCTTTCAGATGACAAGATGACAATGTGTGTGTGGGGGGGTCGTTGTTACTGAATTGGCAGGAAGCCAAGAACATTAACAACAAACAAGTGAAGGAAAAACTTTTCACTGGAAAACTAGGTGACAAAATCATTCCACACAAACCTAAGTATTTATATTCTCCCATTTCAATGTAAAAACAAATGCCATGATCACAAACTTATGGGATTTAAATTACGAACCAGAGCACGTCACTTAACTGACACAGCATCAATCCTCTTTCATAGGCCAGCAAGGTGTATAAGTGAGACTCAGCTTTTCATCAAACATGATCAGCTCACTGGCATGTCTATAGACCAGCTGGAGAGGAAAACATCTTCCTAGAACAACCTATGCATCTAACTTTTGGATAGAACATTGAACAGAAAACATCAGTGTGCTTTTAACAGAAATGTGCTTTTAACAGCAAAATGTACGGCACACGTTTCCAGAGAAATTACCGGAGTGACTATTAGAGAAGTGTTATTAACATTTGTCCTGCAGGCTCCTGGAGCACAGCCATTCCCAATTAGATGCTGGCTTTATCAGGAACCTACTCCTTCCCTTCATAGAGAAAATAATTGGCACCTTAGGAGAATCTGTGACAACAACAGCAATTTCATTTGCTTCGTAGTGGTATCTTTCCCCCCTCATTTTCTTCCTCTTTTTTTCCCCCAAGATATAATTCACATGCCACATACCATTTTAAAACGTACAGTTCAGTGCTTTTCAGTATATTCACCAAGTTGAGAACCCTGCCCTCTAATTAACTTTCTGTCTCTATGGATTTGCCTATCCTGGATGTTTCAAATGAATGGAATTATCAATATGTGGCCTTTTGTGTCTGGCTTCTTTGACTTAACATCACGTTTTCAAGGTTCATCTATGTTGTGGCATGTATCAGTACTACATTCGTTTTATGGCCGATTAATATTCCATTGTATTGATACACCACATTTTGTTTATTGATAGATCAATGGACACAGATTGTTTCCACATTTTGGCTATTATACATAATGTTGCTATGAACATTCACAGACAGGTTTTGTGAGATTGTATATTTTCATTTCCCTTGGGTGTATAAGTAGAAGTGGAAATGCTGGGTCATATAGTAAGTATGTTTAACTTTTTGAGGAACTGTCAAAATGTTTTCCAAATCAGCTGCACAATTTTGCTTCACACCAGCAGTGTATCAGCGTTCATATTTTCTCCATATCCTTACCAACATTCATTACTGTCCATCTTTTTGATTATTGCCATCTTAGTGAGTGTAAAGTGGTGTTTCATTGTGGTTTTGAGTTGCATTTCCCTAATGAGTAATGACATCGAGCATCTTTTCATGCACTTTTGGGCCATTTACATATCTTCCTTGGAGAAGTTTATATATCTTCTTTGCCTATTTTTAATTGGGCTGTTTGTCTTTTTGTTGCTGAGTTGGAAGAGTTCTTTACATATTGTGGATACAACAACTTTATCAGATATAAGATTTGCAAAAATGTTCTCCCATTCTGTGAATTATCTTTTCATATTCTTGATACGGTCCTTTGACACTTGCATACATAGTCATGGTTTTTGACAAGGATGCTAAGATCACTCATTGGGGAAAGGACAGTCTTTTCAACATATGGTGCTCGGGAAAATGGATATCCACATACAAAAGAATGAAGCTGGATCTTTACCTACACCATATACAAAAATTAAGCCAAAATGAATCAAAGACCTAAATGTAAGACCTAAAATTGTAAAATTCTTAGAAGAAAATATAGCGCAAAAGTTTCACAACATTGAATTTGACAATGATTTCTTGGATATGACACTAAACACACAGGCAACAAGAGAAAAAACAGACAAGTTGGACTTCAAGAAAAATTTAAAATTTTGTGCATCCAAAGACAATAACAACAGTAAAAAGGCAACTCATGCAATGGGAGAAAGTATTTGCAAAAGACACATCTGATAAAGGATTGTTATCCAAAATATACAAAGAACTCTTAAAACTCAACGGTAAGAAAAAAAAACAATAAAAAAATGGGCCAAGGACCTTAACAGACACCTCACTAAAGAGGATATAACGACTGCAAATAAACATATGAAAAGATGCTCCACAACATGTGTCATCAGAGAAATGGAATATTATTAATATAATAATATTATTTTTAACAATGTTAAAAATGAGCTCTCAAGTCACGAAAAGACATGGAGCAAGCTTAAATGTATATGACTAAGTGAAAGAAGTCAACCTGAAAAGGCTACATATTGTATAATTCCAACTATATGACACTCTGGAAAAGGCAAAACTGTGGTGACAAAAAAACATCGGTGGTTGCCAGGGGTTGGGGCAGGGGTGAGAGGAAAATGGATGAACAGGCAGAGCACAGTGGATTTTTAGGGCAGTGAAAATAGACTGTATCATAATATAATGGTGGATACCTATCATTATACATTTACCTAAACCCATAGAATGAACAATACCAAGAGTGAATGGTAACATAAACTATGGATTTGCATGATTACATGTCAATGTAGGTTCATCAGTTGTAACAAATATGCCACTCTGGTGGGGGAGGTTAATAACGGGAGAGGAGGGCTTCCCTGGTGGCGCAGTGCTTGAGAGTCCGCCTGCCGATGCAGGGGACACGGGTTCGTGCCCTGGTCCGGGAAGATCCCACATGCCGCGGAGTGGCTAGGCCCGTGAGCCATGGCTGAGCCTGCGTGTCCGGAGCCTGTGTTCCGCAACGGGAGAGGCCACAACAGTGAGAGGCCCGCGTATCGGAAAAAAAAAAAAAAAAAGAAAGGGAGAAGATATGAATATGTGGAGGTAGGAGATATATGGAAAATCTCTGTACTTACTGCTCAGTATTGCTGTGAACATAAAACTGCTCTAAAGTGTAAAGTCTATTAATAAAAAGAAATCAGGATAATGCAAGAGGTATTTAGGGAATAGTGCTAAAGAACATGTATATGCCTTACATTAAAATATAATAATTATATATATATATACTTTTCTTTTTGGCCGCACTTCACGGCGTGCAGAACTTCCCCAACCAGGGATTGAACCCGCGTTCCCTGCAGTGGAAGCGTGGAGTCTTAACCACTGGACCACCAGGGAAGTCCTATGTTTTTAATGCATTAACTTTTGTGTTCTTGACTCAGTTCCTAAATTATAAAGACCTTGAAACTATAAAAACCTTGATAAATCATGGTTTATTTTTTATGTTATGTTTAAGCTGTAGCACAATGAATATAATAGACCTTCAATATGTACTTTTAACAAGAAAAAGGAAAGTGAATGGATAATGTCTCAAATGGACAAATCAAGAAATGATAACATGCATATAATATTATTTGGAAATATGATAAATACAGCCAAGATTAGTTTAAATATTTTGAAAGTGCTTATCTTTTGAAAATGAAAGCAGCCCCCAAAATCACATATTTAATTTAAAAAAGCCAACAAAGAAAAGAAGCCTTATTTTGAATGAAATTTATAAACTCTTTAATATATTCACTATTATACTCCTCTTGGTTCTTCTGACTCCTCTTGTTTTCAAAAAATATTTCTGAGCCTTTTGCTAAAAGTATATTTTACCTGGTTTCTATTTCTTCTCCTGTTTTCAAAATGTAAGCAACTTTTCAAATATTGATATATGTTATCAACCTTTTATTAAAATTAATTTAATTTATTTTTGGCTGTGTTGGGTCTTCATTGCTGCGCGCAGTCTTTCTCTAGTTGTGGAGAGCGGGGGCTACTCTTCGTTGTGGTTCATGCGTTTCTCATTGTTGTAGCTTTTCTTGTTATGGAGTATGGGCTCTAGGCACATGGGCTTCAGTAGTTGTGGCACACGGGTTTAGTTGCTCCGCAGCATGTGGGATCTTCCCGGACCAGGGCTCGAACCTGTGTCCCCTGCATTGGCAGGCAGATTCTCAACCACTGCGCCACCAGGGAAGCCCTCATCTTTTTTTTTTTTTTAACATCTTTATTGGAATATAATTGCTTTACAATGGTGTGTTACTTTCTGCTTTATAACAAAGTGAATCAGTTATACATATACATATATCCCCATATCTCCTCCCTCTTGCGTCTCCCTCCCACCCTCCCTATCCCACCCCTCTAGGTGGTCACAAAGCACTGAGCTGATCTCCCTGTGCTATGTGGCTGCTTCCCACTAGCTATCTATTTTACATTTGATAGTGTATATATGTCCATGCCACTCTCCCACTTTGTCCCAGCTTACCCTTCCCCCTCCCCATGTCCTCAAGTCCATTCTCTAGTAGGTCTGTGTCTTTATTCCCATCCTGCCCCTAGGTTCTTCATAACCATTTTTTTTAGATTCCATATATATGTGTTAGCATACAGTATTTCTTTTTCTCTTTCTGACTTACTTCACTCTGTATGACTGACTCTAGGTCCATCCAACTCTCTACAAATAACTCAATTTCGTTTCTTTTTATGGCTGAGCAATATTTCATTGTATATATGTGCCACATCTTCTTTATCCATTCATCTGTCGATGGACACTTAGGTTGCTTCCATGTCCTGGCTATTGTAAATAGAGCTGCAATGAACGTTGTGGTACATGACGCTTTTTGAATTATGGTTTTCTCAGGGTATATGCCCAGTAATGGGATTGCTGGGTCATATGATAATTCTATTTTTAGTTTTTAAGGAACCTCCATAGTTTTCTCCAGAGTGGCTGTATCAATTTACCTTCCCACCAACAGTGCAATAGGGTTCCCTTTTCTCCACACCCTCTCCAGCATTTATTGCTTGTAGATTTTTTGATGATGGCCATTCTGACTGGTGTGAGGTGATACTTCATTGTAGATTTTTTTTGTTCTGTTTTTCCTTTTTTTTTCATTGTAAATTTGATTTGCATTTCTCTAATGATTAATGATGTTGAGCATTCCTTCATGTGTTTGTGGGAATCTGTATATCTTTGGAGAAATGTCTATGTAGGTCTTCTGCCCATTTTTGGATTGGGTTGTTTGTTTTTTTGATATTGAGCTGCATGAGCTGCTTGCAAATTTTGGAGATTAATCCTTTGTCAGTTGCTTCATTGGCAAATATTTTCTCCCATTCGGAGGTTTGTCTTTTTGTCTTCTTTATGGTTTCCTTTGCTGTGCAAAAGCTTTTAAGTTTCATTAGGTCCCATTTGTTTATTTTTGTTTTTATTTCCATTTCCTAGTAGGTGGGTCAAAAAGGATCTTGCTGTGATTTATGTCATAGAGTGTTCTGCCTATGTTTTCCTCTAAGAGTTTGATAGTGTCTGGCCTTACATTTAGGTCTTTAATCCATTTTGAGTTTATTTTTGTGTATGGTGTTAGGGAGTGTTCTAATTTCATTCTTTTACATGTAGCTGTCCAGTTTTCCCAGGACCATTTTTGAAGAGGCTGTCTTTTCTCCACTGTATAGTCTTGCCTCCTTTATCAAAAATAAGGTGACCAGGGGCTTCCCTGGTGGCGCAGTGGTTGAGAGTCCACCTGCTGATGTAGGGGACACGGGTTTGTGCCCCGGTCCGGGAAGATTCCACATGCCGCAGAGCAGCTAGGCCCGTGAGCAATGGCCGCTGAGCCTGCGCGTCTGGAGCCTGTGCTCCACAACGGGAGAGGACACAACAGTGAGAGGCCCACATACCACAAAAGAAAAAAAAATAAGGTGACCATATGTGCGTGGGTTTACCTCTGGGTTCTCTATCCTGTTCCATTGATCTATATTTCTGTTTTTGTGCCAGTACCATACTGTCTTGATTACTGTAGCTCTGTAGTATAGTCTGAAGTCTGAGACCCTGATTCCTCCAGCTCCATTTTTCTTTCTCAAGATTGCTTTGGCTATTCAGGGTCTTTTGTGTTTCCATACAAATTGTGAATTTTTTTGTTCTAGTTCTGTGAAAAATGTCAGTGGTAGTTTGATAGGGATTGCATGGAATCTGTAGATTGCTTTAGGTAGTATAGTCATTTTCACAATGTTGATTCTTACAATCAAGAACATGGTATATCTCTCCATCTGTTTGTATCATCTTTAATTCCTTTCATCAGTGTCTTATAGTTTTCTGCATACAGGTCTTTTGTCTCCTTAGGTAGGTTTATTCCTAGGTATTTTATTCTTTTTGTTGCAATGATAAATGAGAGTGTTTCCTTAATTTCTCTTTCAGATTTTTCATCATTAGTGTATAGGAATGCAACAGATTTCTGTGCATTAATTTTGTATACTGCTACTTTACCAAATTCATTGATTAGCTCTAGTAGTTTTCTGGTAACATCTTTAGGATTCTCTATGTATACTATCATGTCATCTGCAAACAGTGGCAGCTTTACTTCTTCTTTTCCGATTTGGATTCCTTTTATTTCTTTTTCTTCTCTGATTGTTGTGGCTAAAACTTCCAAAACAATGTTGAATAATAGTGGTGAGAGTGGGCAAACTTGTCTTGTTCCTGATCTTAGTGGAAATGGTTTCAAGGGCGAGGGCCTGCCTTTCCCATGGGTCTCAAAACTACTCTTGAAAAGGTTTATGGGAGAAATCTTAGATTGTGCTCAGCTGTAAAAGGTAGCTGGTTAACTTCTGCTGGGAGTTCCTTACTCCCCTTATCTCTTCCTGAAAGCAATTTGTAAAGTAAATGGCCAAAGTCATATTCCCAAAGTTTCCGGGTCTTATGGTCTTATATTCAAAACATTCTAAATCAATTAAAAGAACGAAAACAGTCCAAGTGTCCATCAGTAAGGGCCTGGTTAAATTATGGTGCATCTACCGAATGCAATATTATACAGCTGTTAAAAAATAAGGAAGCTGTCCCTGGTGGTGCAGTGGTTAAGAATCCACCTGCCAATGCAGGGGACAAGGGTTCGAGCCCTGGTCCTGGAAGATCCCACATGCCGTGGAGCAACTAAACCCATGCACCACAACTACTGAGCCTGTGCTCTAGAGCCCGCAAGCCACAACTACTGGGCCTGCGTGCCTAGAGCTCATGCTCTTCAACAAGAGAAGCCACTGCACTGAGAAGCCCATGCACCACAATGAAGAGTAGTTCCTGCTAGCCACAACTAAAGAAAGCCCGCATGCAGCAACAAAGATCCAACGCAGCCAAAAATAAAATAAAATAAATAAATTTATATATAAAAAAAGGAAGCTGTCTATGTACTGATACGAAAAGATGTGTTGTCAAATATTAAGAAACAAAGTGCAGGAGAGTTCGTGTTTTTTTGAGCACGAGCCACCCATTCTCCTTGCTTGGCCCTGCAATAAAACTTTCTCTGCTCCAAAGAAAGAAAGAAAGAAAGAAAGAAACAAACAAACAAACAAAATGCAGGACAGTGTTTAGTGTATGATACTTTTGTTTTTGTTTGTTTTTTGTGGGGTTTTTTTAGTACGATACTTTTGTGTACCAAAGGACAATAGAATATATATTTCATAAATACTGGAATAGTATAAAAGAACCAGATAAAAAGGGGGTGGAAGGGAGAGGGAGTGGGACTTCTCAATGTGTACCTTTTTAAGTACTTCTGATTTTTGAATTATGTGAATATATTACCTTATTAAATAAAATCGGAAAAAGGACAACAAATTGATTACTTCTGGAGGAGTAGAAATAGAGGTCATGTGTCAGGAGACTGTTTTGCATTTGGGCAAAATTTGAATTTTTTAAATGATATGTGTGCTATTTAGCATTTAGTGGGTGACCACCAGAAGAATTAAAAAGAGTAATGGTTAAAAATAGTTGCTTCTAGGAAGTATGTATTAAATGGAGAAGAGTGGGACAGGGAACTATTGCATTTCATTAAAAACCTGTACTATTTCATATTTTTAACCTTATGCTTGTGTTATTGAATACTTTGATAAAATTTAAAATAGAACACCTATGTCTACCCCTGCAAAAAAAAAAAAAGCAGTAAATGGAAGCTATACGGATAAAGAGAAAATATCTACCAGTCACAGAGAGGGATGGTGTTTACTCTGTAAGCTTTCCTAGTCAAAACTGTCTCTCTAGTTCTGTATTTTACTAAAACAAATCAGATAGCCTCTTCAACAGGAAAAGCAATGTCTGGTTGTGATAAAGATACAAATAATTTTAAGGAAATATATGTGTTGGAAACCATTCCATGTCAGTACGTATAGATTAACATCATGTTTTAAAGCTGCTGCATAGATTCCAAAGCATGGGGATACTGTAATTAAACTCTTTCCCTTTTTTTTTTTTTTCTTTTTTTGCGGTACGTGGGCCTCTCACTGCTGTGGTCTCTCCCGTTGCGGAGAACAGGCTCCGGACGCACAGGCTCAGCGGCCATTGCTCACGGGCCTAGCTGCTCCACGGCATGTGGGATCTTCCCGGACCGGGGCATGAACTTGTGTCCCCTGCATTGGCAGGCGGACTCTCAACCACTGCGCCACCAGGGAAGCCCAAACTCTTTCCCTTTTGATGTACATTTCTGTTGTTTCCAATATTTTGCTGTTACAGACAATGCTACGGTAAACATCCATGCACATCATAAATCATGTGCCAGAATAGATGCTCAGAAATGGAATCGGTAGGTCAAAGAGCATGTCTATTTTCTAGATTTTCCACAATGAATATGTACTACTTTTATCATCAGAAAAATATAAACCAAAAAATTAACTGTAGGGTGAAGATCTTGTTTTTTTTTAGTGTCTTGTAGTATGTACAGTAGAAGATTTTAACCTTTCAGATTCCATGTGAGTCAAAGGAAGAGGGCCTGGCCTGAAATAGATCATGGTGACTTGTTATGACTGGTTCATCATAAACTATAAAGAGTCACTGCTGCCTCACGCACACAGACATATGTCTGGGAGGAAGCTGCTTTGGTAGAAAACATTTCACTTTGTTTTAATAGAAGCAGGGTGCTTGGTCTGCATGGCAGTCAGCCAGATCTCCAGCCACCTAAGCCCATGGGTGAATGGAGTCAGCTACCCAGCAGGGAACACCAACAACTGGGTGCTGGGAAATCGAAGTCAGAGGCTCAAGCAAGGGTGGTACCACCTGGAAGAAGAGCACAGCAGAGGGTAGGTGGGAAGTGAGCCCTTACCCATGGGATACACAAGTAGACTGTCAACAGCCAGTTCTGATATAGGAGATCAATACATGCTAACTACAAAATCATTCAAAAAAAGGAAAAAAGGTACATGAACATTTTATTCTACCTTGAAACCTGTACACTTGCTCACCAATCTATTGATTTAAGGCCAAGCTTTTTGTCCCATGTGTGAATATGCTGATGGGTTTTTTCTCCTTGTCTTTCTTGTTTAAATATCACATTTATGCTCTGTCTGATTTCCAGTTTCTGTTTATTTGAAATGAATAAAGGACTTAGAGACATGGGTATAGAAATCTGAAAGCAGAATATTTCTAGATTTTCATATTTTTCCTCATCTTTACAGATATCTCAGCCACAAACTGACAATGATATTTTAGCAACTTGAGTCTCTTAATAGTAATTTCTATAAGCATTAAACTTAGTTTTTTTTTTTTTTTTTTTTTCCGGAGTGGGACCAGGGCTGGGTGGAGGCGGGGCGGGACTAAACTTAGTTTTTATAAAAACATTTTTATAGTCACACCTATTCGATTTATGTAGTGTTTAGTTATAATATAATTACAATAACTGGTGTTATCAGGTTTGGGAACTGCTTTGGTTTGAATGTGTCCCTCCTCCAAAATTCATATGTTGACATTCTCACCCCCAGGGTGATGGCATTAAGAGGTAAGGCTTTTGGGAGGTGACTAGGTCATGAGGGCAGAGCCCTCATGAATGGAATTAGCGCCCACATAAAAGGGGCTCCAGAGAACTCCCTCACCCCTTTCACCATGTGAGGACACAGTGAGAAATTGGCAGTCCACAATCTAGAAAGGGGCCTTCACCAGAATGTGACCATGCTGGCCCATTCATCTTGGACTTCCAGCCTCCAGAAATGTGAGGAAAAGTTCATTGTGTATAAGTCACCCAGTCTCTGGTGTTTCGCTATAGCAGCCAGAATGGACTAAGACAGGGACAAACTGATCCTAGTTGTGGAAGGCATACCACCCAAATGGACGAGACAGGAGCACCCAGGGTTGGTCTGAGGGAAGCTTTCCACCCTCCCGCAGGCAGTCACCTCAGGCATTAGTGAGCACATCCACAGAGGCTGGAAAGCATCTGTTAGTTCAGCTAGTCAGATTAGTGGAGGTTGTCTAAGAGACCTTTTGCTGTGCGCAGTTCACCTCTTGGCCACAGCCAATCTTAATAGAGCCCTGCTCTGTAGTGATTGGACCTAGCTCTGAAGGCTGTTTTGAACCTTGATCATATCAACAACACTTTAGGTCTGAGGTATGACATGTTGGCTTTCAGATGCTCCCGATGACCCCTGTCTCCTGGCATTCACACCTTGTGTAATTGTCTCCCCTCCAGTGTGGGCTGTGATTTGCTCTTAACCAGTAGAATGCGGCAGGGGTTATAGGACGTCACTTCCACGATTATGTTATGTAAAATGGTAACTTCTGTCTCGCTAGCAGACTCTCTGTTGCCTTCTCAGCTTTCATACTTTGATGAAGCAAGCAGCCATGTTAGGGAGGCCTAGGCAACAAGGAAATGAGGTGAGTGTCTGGCCAGCAGCCAGCAAGGAACTGTGGCCCTCAGTCCAACAGACCACAAGGAACTGAATCCTGACAGCAACCGTGAGGTTTTAGGAATGGATCCTTCCCTAGTTGAGTCTCAGAAGAGGCCCCAGCACCAGTCAACACTTTGACTGCAGCCTTGTGGGAGACCCTGAAGCAAAGGACCCAGCTAAACCAAGCCTGGATTCCTGAAACTGTGAGATAATAAATATACGTGCTGTTTTAAGCTGCTTCTTAAATTTGTTTTTGGCCTCACGGCATGTGGGATCTTAGTTACCCGACCAGGGATCGAACCCGTGCCCCCTGCAGTGGAAGCTTGGAGTCTTAACTACTGGACCGCCAGGGAAGTCCCTAAGCTGCTTTTTAAAAATACAGGACTAAAATACTGCCTTGCTGAGAATATATTTTTTTGATTTTCCCAGGCCCTGGTTTATTAAGTGGAAGAATGAATACATTTTAGCCTTTATCCCTTCCACCCACAAACAGACATTTGTTGAACACCTACTGTGTGATTATTCTGGACACTGAGGACCAAATGATTATTTAAGCCTATTTGCTGAGAATATTTGATTTTACATCTTCTTCAAGGAGACTAATATTGTTATACACACCAGTAAACAAAGAAGAGATGGCAAATACTTCTTTCAAAATAGTTTCTATAAACTGACATATTTATAGGTGAAATGATATGCTGTCTGGGATTTGCTTTAAAATTGTGCAATAGGAATTGAGTGAGCAAGAATGGAAGGAATATATTTGCAACAAGTAAGGCCACATGTTGGTAACTATTGAAGCTGAGTGATGTGTGTACATGGGGGTTCATGATGTTATTCTGTCTACTTCTGTGTATGTTTGAAATTTTCCAAAATAAAACCAAAACAATTTCTATAATGTCACACTGTTCTGCAAAGGTAACAATAATTAAACTAAACAATGAGTATTTAAGAAGCTATTATTATCTATATATAAACACTGTACAAAGTAATGGAAATATTGTAATTCAAAGTAGGTGGAATGGATATTCTTGTACTTGAGATATGACTGTCTTCTCAAACACTATTTATATATGCAAGCTATGACATTGTTAAATATTCAGTTTGGAGAGGGAGGGGAGTCCAAGACTGTAGCTTTCTAAGTGTATTTTGGTAATTTAAGCTCTATGTCATCAATGCATCAATGAGCACATTAACTGGCAATGACTTTGTATAGGAAATTTAACTGGAAAAATTTAAGCAGAAAAAGTTACAAATGTATTGACTATAACATAGATTGACTGTCTCTCTCTCTCTCCCTATATATATGTATCTTTCTCTTTTCATATACATATATATCAGCATAAATAAAACTGAACTCACACTATAAAAAAGATAAAGTTTCTATATAAAGTCCTACCAAACTTGGGGAAAGCCTAGAGTGAAAATAAAGTAGCTCAGTTCTCCTCTTGGAAGCAGCATATTTAATAGAGTGGGGGAGAATGAGGCCTCCCATTTAGCAATGAACACCTCTTTTTAAAATTGCCTTCTAAAAATATTTCATTCAGTCGATTATTTAACAAATATTATTGAATATCTGTACTGTGATAATCAAGGAGCTTATTTTTTGGTACGAAAGAAAGGAAATTACTTAAAGTCCAGCCTTCAGTGAGAAAGTGACACTTTAGAGCAAGGCCTCAAGGATAGGACTTCTTGACAGTGGTTTGAAATTACCTTTCCAGGAGGGACTGATTGGGCAGAAAATAATATTAATGGAAATGAAAGCATGTACGCAGTCCTCTACAAAGCTTCTTATGTACATGGTCACATAGGATCCTCATAGGATAGCAAGAAGCATTGTCTATCCAAACAAGATCTTACTTGCATGAACCAGATTATAGAGCCACCAGGTAAATCCTGCTAATAATTTGTGCCTGTTACAAAGAAGCCAGTGACTGTTATCTCAGACCATGCAGGACTCATCTGATGGTAAATTTTCAGCCCATTGGTAATGGCATATTCAAACTAAAGGATTTCCTAACCTGTTGGTCTACTAATGCAGCTATATCATGAAAACCAAATATTATGGATTTATTTGTTAATCTAATTTTCCAGATAATTATTTATTTCTGATAACGTTTTCTTTCTCCTCTAAAAGTGGGCACAACTCTTCCCATTCACTCACCCACTGAACAAATATTTATTGAGTGCCAAGTTCTGTATTAGGCACTATTGGATATCCAAATTAAATCAAACATGGATCTTCACATGAATGGATATTAAACACCCCAATACAGAAAAGAATGCATAAACTTTACCCAGTGCATCACTTGTCTTAATTTAGGTGGCTGAAAGAAGTGGAAGTAGGTCAGAGAAAAGAAAAAAAAACACTATGAATCCCAGTTTGCATGTGGACTTTTTTTGCATGTGGACATTTATGGCACACCTTAGAGTTTACAAAATGATATCATATGTGCACTGCTTCATTTAATCTTCCCATAACTACTCCATGAGGGAAGTATTTCCATAGAGATTCAGCAAGGTAGAGTACTTTGTCCAGTGCCACACAGTGAGTCAGGACTCAGATCCTCCTCATCTTCTCTGTGGTAGACACAAAGAAGCCCACCTCAAGGAAGGAAATTCTGCCTAGCTGTGGGGAGTTCAGTCAGCAACAGCCTCCAGCTGTCAGCTCCTTCCAAGCTACAGAGAGTCACCTTACAGCCAGGTCACACCTTTTCTGAGACAGCCTGCATCTGGTGACTCAGAGAGGCAGGACTATAAAGGTGTAGCCATTTTGGATTGATACAGAGCACTTAGGTCAGCATTATTTGCTTCAGGGTCCCACACAAGTAGAGAAAAAACAATCCTAAAATTCATATGGAACCACAAAAGCCCCCAAATGGCCAAAGCAATCTTGAGAAAGAAGAGCAAACCTGAAGCCATCACACATCCTGATTTCATGCTATGTAACAAAGCTATAGTAATCAAAACAGTATGGTGTTGGCATAAAAAAGATACATAGATCAATGGAATAGGATAGAGAACCCAGAAATAAACCCATGCATATACGGCCAACTAATCTTTGACAAGGGTGCCAAGAGCACACAATGGGGAAAGGATAGTCTCTTCAATAAATGGTACTGTGAAAACAGGATAACCACATACAAAAGAATAAAATTGGACCCTTATCTTACACCATACACAAAAATTAACTTGAAATGGATTAAAGACTTAAACGTAAGACTTGAAGCCATAAAACCCCTAGAAGAAAACATAGGGAAAAAGCCCTATGACATTGGTCTTGACAATAATTTTTTGGATATGACACCAAAAGCATAGGTAACAAAAGCAAAATAATAACCAAGTGGTATTACATTAAACTCAAAGGCCTCTGTACAGCAAAGAAAAGAATAAACAAAACGAAAAGGCAGCCTACAGAATGGGAGAAAATATTTGCAAACCATATATCTGATAAGAAATTTATATCTGAACTATATAAGGAACTCATACAACTTAATAGCAAAAAAAAAAAAAAACAATTAGAAAATGGACAAAGGACCTGAATAGACATTTTTCCAAAGAAGACATACAAATGGACAATAGGTACATGAAAAGATGCTCAATATCGGGGAAATGCAAGTCAAAAACCACAATCAGCTCACACCTGTTAGGACGACTATTATCAAAAAGATAATAAGTGTTTGTGAGGGTGTGGAGAAAAGGGTACCTTTGTACACTGTTGGTGGGAATATAAATATGAAAAACAGTATGGAGGTTCCTCAGAAAATTAAAAAGTAGAACTGCTATATGATCCAGCAATTCTGCTTCTAGATATATATCCAAAGGAAATGAAACCAGTATCTTGAAGAGATGTCTACACTCTCATATTCAGCACAGCATTATTTACAGTAGCCAAGAAATGGAATCAACCTAAATGATATCCATCAACTGATGAATGGATAATGAAAATGTGATATATATACATGTAATATTACTTAGCCATTAAAAAGAAGAAAATCCTGTCATTTGTGACAACATGAATGAAACCAGAGGACATTATGCTAAATGAAGTAAGCCTGACATGACCTCACTTATATATGGAACCTAAAAAAGCCAAGCTCATGGAAACAGAGAGTAGAATGGTGGTTGCCAGGAGCTAGGGGGTAGAGGAAATGGCGAGATGTTGGTCAAAGCGTACAAACTTCCAGTTATAAGATGAATAAGTTTTAGAGCATGGTGGGTATAGTTAATAACACTGTATTATATACTTGAAATTTTCTAAGAGAGTAAATCTTTTTTTTAACATTTTTATTGGAGTATAATTGCTTTACAATGTTGTGTTAGTTTCTGCTGTATAACAAAGTGAATCAGCTATATATATACATATATCCCCATATCCCCTCCCTATTCCACCCCTCTAGGTGGTCAAAAAGCACTGAGCAGATCTCCCTGTGCTATGCCACTGCTTCCCACTAGCTATCTATTTTATATTTGGTAGTGTATATATGTCAATGGCACTCTCTCACTTCGTCCTAGCTTACCCTTCCGCCTCCCCATGTCCTCAAGTCTGTTCTAAGAGAGTAAGTGTTCTCACCACACACACACACACACACACACACACACACACACACACACACACAAGGTAACTATGCAAGGAGATGCATGTGTTAATTAAGTTGATTATGGTCATTATTTCACAATGTATATGTATATTAAATCATGTTGTATACCCTAAAAATAATAAATGTTTAAAATAATGCCTATATTCTATTGAAATAATAAAAACATATATATAGGGAGGGAATATTAACTACATGGCTAAGAAGATCATATGACTACAGATTTGATGAACTGCTGAGGGTAATGGGCAATTGAAAGCCAGGAGTGAAAGCCAAGAAGGCCTCTTTGGTTAAATACAAAAGAGCTCTCACCTCCTATATGGGGAGGGCCAAGAACTCTCAGAACCAAACCCAGGACTTAATAGTCCAAGTGGCTGAACACTCGACTAATGTTAAACACCCAACCAAGACAACACCCTTGGCTGGGAAAACCTGGCATCCTAACGCATGGATGGGGTCTTCTAGATGAGTACTCACAAGGATTTTGATACCCCAGACTTCCTTGAACCATCTGAACCAGTAGACATGGGACACGCCATCCTTATGAAGAGCTAACACCCTCCCAGCCTCATGCTGGAAGACCATGCAGAGGCCTCTCCCCACACAGTAACATGTGTTCCCTCTCATGACCCACCACCACCCCCCTTTCTGTTTCCCTTATAGCTGGGCTAAGTCTAAGCATAACCCAGCTGAGGATGCACTGGGCCTGATAAGGGAGGAAAGGGACTATACTCCAAAGAAGCTGCAAGAGATAGCTGGCATGTGCCAACAGGAGTAGGGAGAATATACGTAAGACTGGATTTTGAAGTTGCTTGATCAAGGTGGGGATGGATAAACTCAGATAGAGGTTATTGGATTTATTGAGTACTTTCCTGAGATATAGGTTTAACACCCTGTTAAGGACCCCAGGAAATGGTGTAAATTTTCTATTAGGATGGCTCCTAGAAGGAAAATGTGATAGCCTATGCTATCATTCAAAAGTTCAGTGGCGGCTTCCTCTGCCATCCAGGACTGATGGTAGAAAAAGCTGTCATAAACTTAGGTTAATTGTAGATGAAAAAAACTCATGACAACAGAGGCCAGGTGGTGGTGCTTAATCATCAGATGCCAGGAGATTGCAATGATTGCAATAAGACAAAGTTCACGTGGCAGCCAAGGGCTCCGACCCACAGAGAGTTATGGAGAAGGTAGATAGAACATGGCATCTCTAGGGGAAAAGTTTATGGGCAGCTGCAAAGAGTACTACTCGGCTTGTAATAACAAAAGATCTGGGAGACCAAGGGCAGCTGTTTCAATAAAATTTCATAATCCCCTGTCCAGTTTCCAGACCTGAGCCAGTTTTCAACTCACTCATAGAAGATGTGGCTGACTCCCTCAGAGAAAGGACCCTGAAATATCACAGCAAGTATGCACTGTAGTGATTCCCCTTCTGCAAAGGGACCTCTGGTCATTTATTTGGGTAACTGTGTACTGAAGAAAGAGTATACTTAGACATTTTGAGGACTAGTGGACATAGAGTCTGAGTTGACATAGTTACCCGGAGACCCAAAGTATCATCATGGCCTCCTGTGAGAGTGGGAACATATGAGGACCAGGTAATAAATGGAGTCCTGGCCAAGATCCAGCTCATGCGAGGTCCACTGGGTGGAAGAACTCAGTGGTCATCACTCCAATCTCCAAGGGTACAATTGGGTACTTCACACAACTACCACTTTGTGTCCTTGGCCAGTGAGATAAGAGTTATCACAGTGGGGAAGGCCAAGAGGAAGCCTCTGATGCTAAACCACTGCCACCACTACCACAACACCTGGCCGTGATAGTAAATCATCACATGGCGGGAGATGGTTGTGGAGAGTAATACCACTGTTAAGGCTCTAAAGGATACAGGGTGGTGATTCTCAACATATCTCCATTTAATTTATCAGTGTTGTGCCTGCAGAAATTAGCTGGGAGATGACTGTAGACAACCACAAGCTCAACCAAGTAGTAGCTCCAATCACAGCCGCTGTGTTACATGTGATAACTTTGTGGTAACAGATTAACATAACCTCAAAGACATCTTTATGGCCATTGATTTGGCAAATACTTTATTTTCTGTCCCAATCAGAAAAGAGAATCAAAAAGAGTTGGCATTCAAATGAAATAGGAAATAGTATATACATATACAGTTTTGTCCCAGGGCTATATTAGCTCTGCTATCCTCTGTCATAATTTAGTCTGAAGAGATCAGAACCCTCTGGGCACCCTGCTGAACATCTTACTAGCCTACTACATTGATGCTGTTTTTTTGATCAGACCGGAAAAGCAAGAGGGAGCTATTGTGCCACCTCTTGATAAGACACATGTATTCCTGAGGATGGGAATTAAACCCCACAAAGATTCAGAGGCTTACCAGATCCATAAAATGTTTAGAGTTCCAGCGGTCAGGGATATGCAGAGGCATTCCCTTCAAAGTAAAAGACAACGTGCACATTGTACCTCTTGCCACAGAGAAGGAATTATGACACCTAGTGGGCCTCCTTGGGTTGTAGAGCCAGTGTATCTCACATCTAGGGATTCTACTCCATCCCTTATACCAAGTGACAAGGCAGTCTGCCAGCTATGACTGGAGCCCAGAGCAGTGAAGGGCTCTGCAGCAAGTCCAGGCTGCCATGCAAGCTGCCCGGCCATGCAATCTTGGCAGATCATATGGTACTAGAGGTATCAGCAGTGGGAAAAGACGCAGTATGGAATCCTTGGCAAAGCCCTGTGGGAGAATCACAATGCAAGCCCATGGAGTTCTGGAACAAGGTCATGCCATCTGCAGAAGAGAATCACATGCCTTTTGGTTTTTTTTTTTTCGGCTGCATTGGGTCTTCATTGCTGCGCGCGGGCTTTCCCTGGTTGCGGCGAGCAGGGGTTACTCTTCATTGTGGTGCGCGGGCTTCTCATTGCGGTGGCTTCTCTCGTTGCAGAGCATGGGCTCTAGGCACATGGGCTTCAGTAGTTGCGGCTCGGGGGCTCTAGAGTGTAGGCTCAATTTTTGTGGCGCACGGGCTTCGTTGCTCTGTGGCATGTGGGATCTTCCTGGACCAGGGCTCGAACCTGTGTCCCCTGCATTAGCAGGCGGATTCTTAACCACTGTGTCGCCAAGGAAGTCTCTCACATGTTTTTTGAAAAACAACTTCTGGTATGCTGCTGTTCCCTGGTGAAGATGAAACACCTGACCACGGGACACCAAGTAACCGCGCAACTAGAACTGTCTATCATGAACTGGGTCTTATCAGATCCATTAAATCATAAGGTCAGACAGGCCCAGCAACAATCCATCACAAGATGAAAGAGGGGTATCCAGGGGTGATCATGAACAGTACTAAAGGGCACAAGCAAACTACCAGCTCAGGTAGCTCTGACACCCATGCCAGGCACCACTGTTACACAGAGCACCTCCCTCGGTTCATTCTTACAGCTCTATGGGGACCCCATCAGGTCAACTGAAGGAGGAGGGAAAAGCTTGGTTTATGGATGGGTTGGGTCAGTATGTGGGCACAAGTGAAAAATGGGCGTTCTCCTTGCTCAGAGGACTGGGGACTTGAAAGACAGTGCCAGGTGAAAATCCTGCCAATTGGCAAGAGCTTTGGGTTATATACTTAATCACCCACCTCAGGTGGAAAGAGAAGTGGCTAGAGGTTAAAATATTTATACATTTATGGTCAGTGGTGAATGTCCTGGCTAACTGGTTAGGGTTTGGGAAGGAAAAAGACTGGAAGATGGGGGACAAGATCTGAGGCAGAGGCCCATGAATGGACTTGTGAGAACTGGCTCTTAGTGTGAAGGTCTTTGTATCCCATGCTAACATCCACCAGAGAGCATATTGCTTAGAGGAGGCACTGGCCAACCAAGTAAACAAAATGAGCTGTGCAGTTGACATCAGCCAGTCTTTGTCAATGGCCACCCCAGTGATGGTATGATGGGCACATGAACAGAGTGCCCACAGTGGCAGAGATGAAAGCTATGGAGAGGTCCAACAGCATGGACTCCTGCTGACCAAGGCTGATCTAGCTAATGCTACTGCAGAATGTTCAACCTGCCAAATACAGACACCAACACAGAGCCCCCAAGATGGAAACATTCCTTGAGGAGACCAACTGGTCCCTCGATGGCAACTTCATAACATTATGTCCCTTCCATCCTGAAAGGGCCAATGGTTCATTCTCACAGGAATAGACACATAGTTCAAGTACGAGCTTAGCTTTCCTGCCTGCAGGGTCTGAGCCAGCGCCCCTTTCTCAGGGCTTAGCATGGGATGCCATATAACATCGTGTCAGACCAGGAAGACCAACTTGACAGAAAGGAAGTGCAAGAGTGGGCCCAGGACCACTGGTCATATTACATCCCACACTATCCAGAAGTTGCTTTTCTGATAGAGCATTGAAGCAATCTGCTGAAGGCCTAGCTGAAGCCCCAGCTGGGAGGCAATACTCCGTGAGAATGGAGTGCCATCTTCCAAGATGCAGCATATGCACTGAGTCAAAGACTTTTATATAGCACTGTGTTCTCAACTGAAAGAATACCACGGTCTGGGAATCGAGGGGTAGAAGCAAGAGTGGTTCCAATTACCATTACTTCTAACGACCCACTGAGAGATCCAGTAGGTTTGTAATGTGACAACTTGCCTAGATTGAACTACATTTCCCAGAATTCTCATACTTGTGGGATGTTCTGCAGATCTGATGGGCCTTGGTGAAGCAGGAGCCATAGAGCTTCTCTGTTGGAAATTCAGTGCAGGGGCACCAGGTACAGTTTCAGCTCACGCACATTGTCACTATCGGCTCACTTCTCCGGTGGCGGGCAACCCCCGGGCCTGTGGCTGCCACTACATCCTCCCCTCAACCCTCCTTCAGCTTTTCAGACTCCTAGACCAGGGCCAGGCGTGTGTGTAGTCATGAGCAAGGAGCACGAGCTTATCAAATTTGGAAGAAATGAGAGACTGATACAGACTCCAGTTCATCCTCCTGGGTTCCAGCTCATGCTTCTGGGTTCTGGTTTGTCCTTGATCTCCCCCACTTCATGTTCATTGCCCCTCCCGACTGCCCTGCAGACTTCAAGCTCCAGCATTAGGTGTGAAGTTTACAGAGACTGTTTAACTAGCTAATACAATTGAGTAAGGTAAAATCTATGATGTCTCTATCTATAGATGATAGATAGGTAGGTAGGTAGGTAGGTAGGTAGCTAGATAGATAGGGAAATGTAGGTGATATAGGTATGGATATAAAAGTAAAATCTCTTAATCATTCTACTTCTCTGCTTGACTCCTGCTTAATGTGGGGACTTTGTGCTTACCTTCCCTGTAACTCTATAGGACTAGAGGACCTGGTCTCCAAAGGAGGCATTTTTCTCTGGGGTCACAGCAAGAATCCCATTGAATTCTAAGCTACAGCTGCTGCCTAAGCCCTTTAGGCTCCTTGTGTCCAGTGCCCAGCAGGCCAGAAGAGGGGTCACTAACATGGCAGGGGTAATGGACTCATTATCAGGAGGCAGGGCTGCTGTTACACAACGGGGACATGAAGAAGCACGTGTGGAACTATGCTGCCACTTGGGCCTACGTTAGTGCTCCCTTGCACAATAGTGACTGTAGGTGGACAGGTACGGCAGCCCCAGCCTGAGAAGGGCATAATGACCAGCGGCTCAGTCCCTTCAAAGATCCAAGTCTGGGTCAGGCCCGCCAGTAAGACACTGACGCCACCAGAGGGCGGTAGCTCAGGGCGAGCGTGATCTAGAACTGATAGTGAAGGAAGGAGGTGTTGAGTGACAATTGCAGCCCCAAGAACAGCTGCGGAGGTGGGTGCTGTAGTTAGTCCCACAAACATCACACTTCTAAGTTTCCCCTCTGGAAGAGAGGCCCGAAAAAAGCCAGAAAGAGAGGTGAGAGGGATGGAGGGTGGTAGATTCAAAGATGCACCCCCCAGGTCTCCCTAAAGGGAGAACTCACTGCCCAACAGGGGAGTGAGGGCAGCAGACCATCTCCAGCCATCAGCTCATTCAGGGGCTGCGTTATCCACAGAGAGCCACTCGGCCTTCTGGAGGAAGCCCGCATTTGGTGACCAAACGAGGCGGGAGGTACAAAGGCCCAGCCAGTTCCACCCGATAGGGATCACTTTGATGGATAAGACTCCAGAGCTCCCTGCCCAGGTGTCGAGATTTCGTCATTTGCATGGCAATTCCCACTCTGCTCAATGATGCTTCCTTCCCTTTTCCTTCACAGGTGTTGATCCCTCATAAACTTCTGGCACCCCAAACTCCATCTTCTACCAGTGAATCCAACAGGGCAAACTCCACATCTCATGATTTTTCCAGGACACTGCCCTGCCGTGGCACAAACTACGAACTGAGCCCTTCAACTCTCGGCTGTTTATTTATAAACATGCCTTAATATATACCCAAAGGAAAAGCTTTCAGATAAGTCATGTTTTATGGGAGAAAAGTCCTTATGTTATATGCAGATATATTTTTTTGTACTCATTAAAACCACATAAAAGTATATTATGCATTTTAAAAGGTTGATTACCTCAAAACCAGAAATGCCCTCCAGGCTCTCTGCTGACATAACCCACGTTTATGAATGCCAAGAGCAGCTCTCCAGATTTCCTTCTACTTCATTATATGAAGAGATGTTGTTTTGTAAAATCTTGAATAAATTTGTAAATTTAAAGAAAACATTTTGTCTTGTTATTGAAGATATTTTAATAAAGAGATCTTGAAATGTTTTTTCCAAGAACTGTTTCAGTTATGAGTGAACAGAATATGATTCCTCTGTTGTAACTCTGAGAAATTTACCAGGGCAACAAGGAAAAAATAAAAGGGAAATATATAAATCATCAAGCATACTTAACACGTTCTAAGCAGTAAGGGGGCTTAGAGCAGGTTTTTTTTTTCTTAACAAGTAGTCAACTTTCAATGAAAACACTTTAAGAAGCAAAGATCCAATGGGAAAAAATGGGTGAAATCTGAGAAATAATTTTGAATTATAAAGAATACAAAATCAGACCCCAAAGCTACAATGAGTGTCAAAGACCCCTTGTAGTTAATCAGTTTGGTTCCATCAGTTCTGGAGCTTATTTTAGAGAGCTGTCAATTGGGCTTCATGGTTCAACTGTTTTTGTTTATGTTACTCGGTGCTGTGTCCTTCATGTAGACCTAATAACCCATCATCAGAAGATGTACACTTTATGGTCTTTCCAATAATGAGATGCATCTTCACTACGTAGCCTAGCCATTTGAGAGATGGCTGACTCAAGTTGAGAGTCCAGATTGAAGCAATAAACCAGTTTACCTTTGAGAAAGTTGAATAACCTCTATAGCGACTGAACCTTTGGTTCATTCATTTTAGTACAAAAGGTGGCCTGATAAAATGGAGCAAACATTGTATGTGGAGTTGGACAGGCTGGGTTTGAATCCCAGATCTACTACTTACTGTGATATTGAATAAGTCATTTAGTATCTCTGAGCCTTGGTTTCTCATCTGATGATCAAGGATTTTTGTGCAGAGTACAGAAGATGATGTACATGGAAGTGTGTGACACATAATAAACTAGGCTCTAACCAACAGTCCAAATGCAGGCTACAGTACTAGTGACATAAGAAGATTCTCTCAGGTTATGTTTCCTATCGTGGTCTGGAATATACCTGACAACACCTATCGTGGAGTCAACAGGCATGGGCTGAAAGGCCAAAGAAATGCTTCAATGTTACCCCAGGACACATCCTCAGAGAACCAGGTATAAACTGAGTCTCCTGGGAAACGCAACCTGAGCCCACTGAAATGTTGCAATCATCAAAAGTTTGGGTGTGATCAATAGTGAGAAAGAGAATGCACGAGAAAGAGAGAGCGAGAACTAGAGTGAGAGTGAGAGTGTGTGTGTGTGAGAGAGAGAGACTCTGTGAACAGTAGCTCTGGCCACTCAACAGGGGAGACACCACCTTGATACTCAGTATGGAAAGATGGACAGGAGGGCACACCTACAATACATGGGGAACCACAGCTTCAGTGTCTTATGAGTACAAAGAACAAGACAATGACTTATTCTTATCTGAGCAGCTGTAGTAGTGGGTCCCCAGCTGCCTGGCTCCCTGTGCCAAGGGGAAATGAAAAATACTATAATAGCCTCTCTTGTCTCCATTCCCTCTTCCTAGATGAGCTTTTTCCCACTGGAGCACTAGAGCAGGGCTTTCTTCCTCCTTCTGGTATTCTGCCTGCCAAGGCCAGGGGCCAGCCTCACACCGACCTGACTGGAGGGGGGTTGACTGGGCTCTGACCCAAGAAAATTCCCTTTATAGGATCTGTCCTGAGGCCAGAAAGTCCATCATGACAGATTCACTACTTTGGCTTAAGGCTTCATATACTAATGAAATCAAAATATCCTCCCCGCAACTTGTTCTATCTTCCCAAATATATCACACATCATTGATATACATCTTATGAATGAGTTTATCATATCCTCTCCACAGAACACAATTTGAGGGTCAGTAAGTGGAAAAAGCTTAGTGAGAATAATAGCTGGAAGGAGACAGACTAACTTGGTCAATTTCCCCTTGTCAGTTATATAATAATAATAATAACAATAATGGTGACATTTATTGACTATATGTGATCTTGTCTTACCCTCCCAACAACACTATTTATTAACTCCATCCTGCGAAGTGAGAAAACTGAGCTACAGAGACTCATGCAATTTGACCAAGGTCACACAGCCAGTAAGTGGATAACCAAAGTTGGTGCACTTGATCTCTGTGCTATACTGCTTCTTGGAGAGAAGAGCAACTGTGGTGTTTCTGTTTCATACATCTCTTTGAAACCAGACCGCTCACAGTGGACTTAGCTGAATACTATGACCAAAATCTCTTAGGTCTTTTGTTTCGAAAACAAAGATGATGGCAGCCAAAGGTACAGTGGCACCAGCAAAATCTTTTTCCTGCAGTTTGTTATCTGGAACCTCGTGTTTATGTCATGAGAACTTCATTCTCCAGTTTATCTGCAAAGGGTTGGAATGCAGGTAGTTTTCAGAGTAGAACCCCACACAGGACTTTAAAATGCAGTCAGCAGAATGTGACATCCCAGCATTGTAATTCATTGCTGTTAAGAGTTTTCTTTGAAGCCAAATAGAGCTTCCACATTCACATTCCAGAAATGCCCCCACCCCTGCCCCCATGCTTTGCCTGGAAAAATCCTTCTTATCCTTCAAGGCCCAGCTCAAATGTCACCTCCTTTATGAAGTCCTTCCCAGCCCCACAGGCAGAATTAATTGATACTCCTCTGTGTTCCCACAGCACTTTGTATTAGCACTGCTAGTAGAGCCCTTGCCACATTGTTTTAGTTAGTTGTATAAGTAAGGTCCTTGAGGTCAGAGACCCGTCTTATTCATAAATCCTTTTATCCCCATATCCACGGCCTAGCACATACCACATTTCATCAAATCTAAAACTCCATTGATTGTAAGATACACCATTATTTTATGAACCACTAAGAGAGATTTAAAAAAACAAACACTGACAATTATACTATGGCATGCCATCAATTTAAAGATGTGTCCCAAATTCAAGGATGTCTATATATATATATATTTTTTTTAAGTTGTGTCTTAGAAGTGATTAACTACAGTAATAACGGCTCAGCAAATGTTTCTAGAACTGGGTTATAAACTCAAGGTGGAGCAGCTATTCCTAGAGCCCATGCTTCTGAATAAGTACAGAATTGGGAGTTGGTAGGGAATGGTGTGCAGTTGCATTGCTGATTTCAAATATTTTACCCAACAGATTAAAGGGATGAGTGGCCTGATGTGCCATTCCTGTTAAAAAAAAAAGCACCTCCACATCGCCCTTTCAATAGACTAGAAGGTGCAGTGATGATATGTTCTGATCTAAACTGGTGGCCACCTAATGCCCACAATCACACGAGTGTGATTACAGAGACGATGAGACAGAATTTGTATCTGCCTTGATTCTGGTTCTTTAAGCCAGTTCAACCCACTGCTGTTCCCATCTGCCCATGAAGACGACAAGTAACTTCTCAGCTTTCTCCCAGCTTGTTGCAGCCCTGCTTTTCAAAATTAAAGCATCAAAAGATGTGATCCTGGGACTTCCCTGGAGGTCCAGTAGTTAAGACTCTGAACTTCCAGTGCAGGGGGCGCGGGTTTGATCCCTGGTCGGGGAACTAAGATCCCACAGGCCACATGGCACCCCCCCCCCCCGCAAAAAAAAAAAAGATGTGATCCCTTCCCAGCTCCAAACTGTTGGCTCTCCTGATTGTATATTGTCTCCCTGGATAGTGTCTGGATCTAGGCTGTCTAAAGGGCCTTTCCACAGGGAGAGCCTTGCTAGGACTCAGCATCCCAGGCTGTCTCATCAGGAAACTGTGTTTCAGTTCTATCCTAGAAATACAAACGCCCCACCCAAGAGCTGAGCTAAGCCATGCACTTGTCTTTTCTGCACCTCCTAACACCACACTCCTTCCCCGACCCCCAAGCACAC
Organism: Globicephala melas; assembly: GCF_963455315.2. Lineage (NCBI taxonomy): Eukaryota > Metazoa > Chordata > Mammalia > Artiodactyla > Delphinidae > Globicephala > Globicephala melas. The sequence goes on along the minus strand of NC_083335.1, from coordinate 14,902,062 downwards.
ATAAGCGTGTGCACACACACGCGCACACACACACACATACACTCATGCAAGATAAAGCAAACCAAGTTGTCACCAAAGACTTTCAATGTGTGGTTGGTTAATAGAAATTCTGGAGAAAAAGCTCCTCTTTAAAAATTGAAATGTACTAAGAGGATGGAGCCTAGCAGCTTAATACAATTTGTGAAATATTTTAAACATGTAAACTGCTCTGCACACTAGCATTCAGGGGCTGAGGGTCTTTCTGGGGCAAGGACCAAGGGGTCATCTTTAAGGGGGTGATGAGGAAGAGAGTTAAACAGGGCAAAGAGTTCCTAGTCTGCTTTTGTGCCTAGATCCTGGGTGGGAAGCAGTGACCATCAGAAACCAGAAAGTCACCTTCCTCTCTGAGCGGGCTGCCAGCTCCTGGAAGTTATCAGAACTAAAGTCAGAAAGCTCCAAAGATTATTATTTTCGAATTTAGTCCAGTTGTCCCAGGGCAGGCAAGCCCTGCTCAGCTCCAGGTCAGCCTAGTTTGTCTCCATTCAGGGCCTTCCCCGACCTCAGTGAGTAAAAAGGAAACAAGAGAAAGGAGAAGAAATAACCTCAGTTACTCCCTCTCCTGATTTATTATTGACACGGTATTTGGAGATGTTCAAACTATAAACAAGAGCCTTTGTATATTTCCTTTGAAAGGAGAAGGTCTGTAAAGCAGACCCCCTGAAGTATCAGAGCTGAACGTCTCCAGTGCCATAGGGGCTTTACTTCCTCACAGGTAGTTACACTTGTGCTTAAAATCACTGTGGTGAAGTCACAGAACGTTAGAACTGAACAGAATCTGGATGATAGATCTACTCCTTCATTTTACAGATGAGGACTTTCAGGCCTAGAAGGTTAGATAGCTAGTTAATAACAAAGCAGGTCCTAGAACCCAAGTGTCTAGACTCCCAGGCTGGGGACTTCCCATCAGGGAAAATACCTGAACCCTTAACAATCGTATCCCACCTTCACAGTCTGTAATTACATGTGGTTCATTGGACTTAAAAATACCATGCAAATAGAACTACAATTACAAAAAATCTTGATTGATACAAACAAAAGCAGAGAATCAACTGGCCGATAGTTTCCACAAAGGCCTGAGGCAGTACATGTTTGTTCTTTTAAAGTAAAAAAGAAAGGCTCTTAACACGGCTGGATTCCTGTCTAAATCAAGCGACCTCACTAACAGCTTGCCTAGATGACATCCAACGCCTTTCACCCAAGTCTCGGCCAGCTGATGACGTAAACTGGGCAGGAAACATAAATTTTCCCCTGGTAGAATTTTGGAAGACCTGTGTCAACAACGCCCCTTGCTGGTCAACGTAAGAAAAGGCAAAAGCTACTGCTGTCAAAATCAGGGCTGTAGCCAAGGTCACAGCCGTGTCTCTAAGCCATCTTCTGGTCTATGGGCACCGTGGCCAGGTCAAGGGAGAAGGCATGGAGAAAACAGCAGGAGGGTGGAAAAACCTGCATTTGGGGGGGAGACATTTATGTATGCCTAATTAAGGATAGATCTCAGGGAAAGCAGATATATTTTTAGTATCCCACTGAGTCTGAACAGACTGCTTTAAGACCCATACCCACATGTTACGCTTACACAAATAAATGAGCTTTTTATTGTTAGTATGAATGAACACAGATGGAAGAATATTCACGTGTCAAGGACACATTGCGCACAAGATCACGAAACGTCTGTTGATCCGTATTCATCAATGATTTGGTGAATCACTACATGTCTTTGAGTAATATATATATATGTAAAGAGATTTCTAAACCTTCATTTCTATTTGGACTCTGCAATAAATTCATTAGAAAGAGAAAAAGCAGAAGCTTTGAAGTTAGCATCTACACCTTTCACAGATATCTTGATTCACCAAACATGAAAATCACATCCCATCACACATGTTTTAAGTTGTACACAAAGAAAGCACAAGAAACACTGATTTGGCTCAATCATTGCCTAATGAAAGGCTTTTTTAATTTTTTTATTTAAAAAAAAAATCCCCCATAAAGCTGTCAGGGGTACCTGATGACGTTACAGAAGCAAAGTGTTTTCTAAGCAGCTCCAGGGCTCTGTTGTTTCTTGCTCGTATGGTCTTCTCCACTCTCAGTTCGTTCTTGATGGCACTGAGCTCCCCGTGTATCTTCTCCATTTCCAATTCATAATACAGTTTCACTTCTTCCTTTAGTAGTGCATTTCCACCCTCAGTTTGCTGCTTTAACTTCCTAACGGCTTCTTTTAAATCCTTGTTCTCAAGGCTCAACTTGTGGATGACCTCTTTGGCTTGCTGGAGCTCTTCTGTTAAGTTTTTAACATTTGTTGCTTTTTCAGAGAGGTCATTTCTTAAAGCTTGAAGTTCCCAGTCTTTCTTGGAAGTTTCCATCCCTGCTTCTTGAAAATTTAGGGGTTTTGAGGAGACTTCTTTTTTGCAGTTCAAAAGTTCTTTTTCCGCATTTTCGAATTCCTCTTCTATTTTTCTGCATTGCATGTTAAGCGCTTCCAGCTCTTCGTTCAAAAGATTCAGGCGAAGTTTTGGAGACAGTTCTTCGGTGAATTTCGTCTTCTTGTCTTTTCGTGGTGGAGCTGATAATTCCTCTGTACCCCAGCTAAGAGGCTCTTCTGCACCATTAAAGCTTTCTTCAGCTGCAATGTCTAAATTAGATGATTCACAGGAGGCAGAATTTGTGTCTGCCTCATTCTTTGAAATGTTTATCTTTCTCTCTCTTAAATTTGGTTCTTGTTCATTTTCATTTGGTTGAGAAATAACTTCTTTCCTTTTAAATTTATTCTCTTCTTGAAACTTTCTACTAGACAAATTAAAAATCCCTTCCATTCTCTTGGCCTCACCTAAAGTCATTTGTTCAGAAGAGGATTCAAGCTGAGGAGCCTCATCTAGAATATCCTGTGCACCATAAAAAGGAGCAAACATATTCTCCTTCCAGTGTTTTCTTCTAGCATCCATTTCTTCAGGCACCTCTTCCAATTCCTGAAAAACAAAATTTAAAATCAAGGCACGTATTTACACTGGCAGCCGGGGTAGTGGAAAGAACTAAGAATCCTGGCTCAGGGGTGAAAGAACCTAAATATTTGAGGGCTGGCACTCCCTCTAACTCACTGAGTGACTTGGGCCTCAGTTCCCTCATTTATAAATGGAAAGGGCTAAACTAGCTAAGTTCTACAGACCTTTCCAGCTTTAGAATTCTCTGATCCTATGAAATAGAACCAATAAATGGACACACTTGGCTATTTCTTGCAGAGAAAATAATTCTATGAGAAAGCAGCATGAAAACAACTGCTTTAAAACAGTAAAAGTGATTTTAAATTAATAGGTTAACATTGATAAGTTAAATCTGTGCTTCCAATGTGCCTGGTTTTTTTTTTCTAGTTCTTTTCGGTTGGACTACTGTTTATTCATTCTTTAAAGTGACTAAAACATCAGTGCTTAATGCAATGTGAGCTGCTTTGGGTAAAGTATACCATGCAGACTTCCTTATGACTAACGCTGCCAAACGCCCTTCTGTCTTGACCTGTAAATTCCTGCTATTCCAGCCCTGGGCTTTGCTTTTAGGCAAGACTCTGCCAAGCGTACAGAATTCTATCCGTTTTGACAGCAATTTCATGATGAGAACCGAATGTCAACAATTGAAAATATTAATGCCACCAAATGGGTTTTTCTCGAGATACTGATTCCAAATATAGCTTTTAGGTGAAAACTTAGCATACTAAATCACAGCTAACTTTCTAAATTTACAAAAATTAGAGGATACTTATTTTGTTTCAAGGAGTCTTTCCTATTCAAAGACAGTCCATAACATAGAGCTTTCCTAAAACACAGAAACGTTTGATCAGTAACTACTTTTGAGAGAAGGGAGAAAGAAGGACCCAAGCAACATGCTGAAGGGCCACTGGCATCTGAAGCCACCAAACTGGCAACTGCAGTTACCGCCAAAGGGTGGGAAGAAGGAGGGGGTCACTTTATTCATCTTATACATTAATTTGCTGCAATATAGTTGGAAGATTACCACCGAGAAAAATCAAAGTATGCCTGCATCTATTTTTCCCGTGAACACAAATGTAATTTTATCTTGGTAACAAAAAATGGCATTGTGTTTATTTTTTAATTAATATTTTCTTTAATATTATTAAAGATTATAAATGTAATATTATATTAATATATTATAATATTTAATAGTTGTAATATTTCATATTATATAAAGATGCATGTTATCTGTAGAATTTTGGAAAATACAGAAAATCACACGTACAAGAAAAAAACAAAAGAAATCTTCCTCATAATCCTGTGGCCCTGAGATAACCACTTTTTAATATATTATTTCTTGATAATTTTCTTTCTAACGAGTATAGTTTAAATTCTAACAAATGGTTCTTACTACAGACAATGAGAGAATAAACTCGATACCTACATGCCTGACACCTTCCCCCCAAAAGAAGAGGGAAGGGACTCACTCTATACCCAAGGATACATCTCCACTGACAACTATTTGGCTTTGAGGAAAGGAAAAGGTACAAATATGCAGTGAAGGTGTTAAAATGATTGGTTCAAAAGCCATAACCCAAGCTTTAAGTTTAGTCAATCAGACCACAGTAGTAAGCCAAGACTTGAAATTCCTGGTATGTATTTGCCATTGGAGCATCCTCTCCTTTCTCCTGAAATAGTCCGTTCTGACTTTATTATTCTGTTAGTCACCATCCAGAAGCATCGATGACCTATCTGTCCTTAAAGAGGAAGATGACCATAATCCCATTTGCTCTCCTCTCTAGAAATATGAATGCAAATGCTGGGAATTATTACAGGGATCATAAAGGAAAGGAACAGAGGAAAGAGAAAAGATGGCAATACTAACTGCCAGTCACATTTTTATTTATTTATTTATTTTATTTATTTTTGGCTGCGTTGGGTCTTCGTTGCTGTGCACGGGCTTTCTCTAGTTGTGGTGAGCAGGGGCTACTCTTCGTTGTGGTGTGCGGGCTTCTCATTGCGGTGGCTTCTCTTGCTGTGGAGCACAGGCTCTGGGCACGTGGGCTTCAGTAGTTGTGGCACGCGGGCTCAGCAGGTATGGCTCACGGGCTCTAGAGCGCAGGCTCAGTAGTTGTGGTGCACAGGCTTAGTTGCTCTGCGGTATGTGGGATCATCCCGAACCAGGGCTCGAACCCGTGTCCCCTGCATTGGCAGGCGGATTCTTAAGCACTGCACCACCAGGGAAGCCCAGTCACATTTTTTAGCAGTCAAATTTTTACCAGACAACTCTGTAAACGTTTTAAAATGCTTCTAATCAGGTAGCAATGGGAGAGAGATTACTATTCTTCCTACCTAATTCTGGATGAAAGGCATTGGTGAGATTGATCAGGAAAACGGTATGCAGAGGGGCAAGGTGAGACCACTTTATACATGAAGCTAGCAATAATGACAAATCTGAGATAGAGGTCTGGGTATAGAGAAAGGTTAAAATAGAAAGCTCTTTTCATTAATGATTTTGCACCTTGAAAAAGTGACTTCTATCTCCAACCCTCCCATAAATCTCTGGCTAGAAACATATATATATATATTTTTCCAGCATCACCACATTTCTTTCCTGGGCCTCTGTATAATTTCCTGATACAGCCCATACTTTTCACAGAACTGGGAAGAGTCCATTTATTTTATAACTGAGGCTCAGAGAAGTTAAGTGACTTGTCCAAGTCCACACAGCCTATAGTGGTAAAACTGAGACCCTGTCTCCCAGATCCGTGCCTATTCCAAAATTCCTCTTCATTCTTCTGTTAGGTTTCATTCCACAAATTGAAAGAAAACAACCCACTATTTTCAGAGCTTAGGTATTTTTAAAGGGCCACAAAAGGAGAGAGGAAAAATGAAGGGGGGAGGGTAAGGAGACTTGCATGTCACATATCAAAGGCCAGAAAGAGAAAGGTCTGAAAAGCCTTTTGGAATTTCCCTCCCATAGCTTACACAGGGCAGGGTCAAGGGGTCTCTGAGCTGCTTCTTTCTTTCTCTCTCCCTCTCTTTCTCTCTCTCCTTTCCTCCCCTTTCCCTTTCCCCCTTCCCTCCTTCCTTTCTTTTTTTTTTTTCTCTTTCATTGGCAAGATATCCTTTAAGGGCTTGTTCCCAAATCTAGTCACAGAGTATGGCAAAGCCCAGAGTGCGGGTAAAAGGTGCCAGGCTCATTTTCTCTTCACAGATTGCGTTGTTTGTTTTTTACGCAGAACAAGTATGACATTAGTATTCTCTGGCAAAGACAAGAAATATGCTTTAAGACAATGATACTCCTTCCTCTACCCTGGCGTGGCAGCCATTTTGCTTTCAATAAACTTGATTAGGTAATTTGTCGCAGCATAAGGCAAATCAAACCAGAGCCATTATTGAAAGTATAAGCATGCCTTTTTAGTGGGTCATTTATTATTACAAGTGCCTACCCAACACTATATTGGATGTTGCAGAACTGAAGGGTAGGTGAAGGAGGTCCAAGAGAAATGAAAAATTTAAAGAAACGAAAACACAGGAAAACAATATAAAGTCATATGACAAAAACAACATTAGTGGTCCTCTAAGCCAGTGATCCCCCAGAAGTCCTTGGGACTGCACTGTTAAGGCATGGTTGTCCATTATACGGCTACATCTGTTCATTTGTCTCTGACATGAACTGATAATGGACACCTGACGGTTCTAGTTAGTGTCTCCCTGAAAACATCACCATTCATCCTCTGGTGACTTACTTTTGCAGTGGCAAACTAGTAGGGCATTTTGGTGGAGTAAGGAAATTTCTTGACTCATGGAAATGGTTTCTACTCACCTAAAGAATTTGGGAACCACTGATAAACTGAAAATGGATTTATAATGTAATATCATATAATGTAATTGTTGAAAGCTAAGCAAAGAGTGATCACTTATTATGGATCTTTAGGTAAACTGTTTCATAAAAATCTTGGGTGAATGCATATATGTCTTCAAAAAGTTCCAGAAAGTAATACACTGTTTATTGTGAAAGGAGAAACCCACAAAACCATCCAGTTTTCATCTTCAAGGTGTGGGGCCCTGGGAAATATGCTCATATTAAGATGGATAAGTGATCAAATATGTGAAATCTAATTATTTATGTTCTAAAATATTTATACTTTAAACCACATGCTTTAGGGAAATTTGATGACATAAAAATCAAAGATCTCTTTTCTTTCTTGCCTTATCTCATTTACATTAGATTTGATTTCAAAATTTCAGGACCATCTCTTTTGCATAAATCTTGATCTGTCTGCAAAATGCAATTATTCTTCCAAGCAGGGGTAGGCAGGGACTGGGAAACCTCCAGAGGCTTTTTCCCACCTCACAAGAGTGCTTCATCCCAAACTTTGTAAATTGGGAGTGATGTTTAGCAAAGGTCATCTCCAACCTGTGATGGGGCAGTAAGGGGAAGACAAAAGGCCCTTCTTAGCCCAGGCAACGTTTTCCCATTATTCTTGGATGGTTTGGTTCTCTCAACCCTCAGAAAAACTGCTTGGCCAAGACAGGAAAAAAAACGTCTGTTTCAAAGAAAGTCACTGGCCTTGCTTCTTTGCTCAATTGTCCAATCTGTTCTCACATAAAAGCAGTAGTTCTCAACTTATTTTTCTGCTTCCACTGTTCCCAGGCACAAAACACAGCCATCATTATCCCCTCTCCTTGCTCCAGAAGATGCTGACCTGCTCCCTTTAGGGGAGCTTCTCCATTCCCCAGCCTTTCCAAAATCATTGGTTTACAGAAACTATTAAATACAAAAATGAGGACTGCCCAAAGCTGTCTGAAGGAAGGTGGGTAAACATGTTCTACCATGCAAAATTGTGGGGAAGGAAAAGAAAGTTCTTGAGAAAGGAATTAAGTGTGGACTACGGTAAAAAAAAAAAAAAAAGACTGAAGGAGTCAGATATCTTGGCTCCCACACTTTAGAACTATGTGAAAACTTACGTTTTGTGAACCTCAGTTTCTTCAGATGTAATATAGGGACAATATACCTATTTCCAGGTAGTTAGGAGAAATTATTGAAAATGAAAATGGAAGCAATTTTAAAGTATACTATACACCATGGGTTTTGTTCTTTTTTAGATTTTCCTTACCCTCCCTCGGAACATAAACCAGTCAAACAACCCAACCCTTCTCCAAAGATATGTGCTTCAAAGTTGCCAGCCTGAAGTCATCAGACCTCAGAAAAAGTCAGTTTGAAAAAAAAAAAAGGAAGTACTATTAAGGTAAGTAGGAGGGAACCTAAACTTGAATCTTACATTAATTCGACCTGCATCTTCATGGAAGAATTAGCCCTAAATCCTGTAAATTGTTGACGTCTGCAAATTTCCAAAGCTAAATTGATTCTAAGCAGAAGAGTTGTAGTCTTTTCTACATCCGAAGAGATTTGCATTTTTTATCACCAATTGCTTTACCATGAACTTTCCAAATGTCCCAGTGTTTTTCAGAGCCACCAATAATATCTTAGAAATATTACAACTGGGGTATCAGTTTGAAGATTATCAAGGATGACTCCGCACTCTGAGTTTTTCTTGTGCTTCTGCAGCATTTCACACATAGTTTCATTTTACCAATACGCTGTGATCTCCTGGCATCTTATTCATGGTTGTATCCCTGCTGTTGCCTGACACATAGTGGCCCTCAATAAATATTTGTTGAATGAATGACCCTTAATATTCTTCCTGAAAATCCTACAGTGTTTTGATTCTAATTGAGTTTCTGTAAGTACTTATAACTTCTCTTTTGGCTTATAAGGTTTTGGGGGGTGACATTTTAGGGAAAGGGCTTTTATTTTTCCCTTAAAGTTTATTTGGCTTACCTAAAGTCTTCAGGACACTTTTCTTTTGTATTTTCACGAGGCTTTTTTGATAGTGTAGTGACAGTGCAGACTAATGGTCTAGTTAAAAGATTGAAGATTTACACTGGGTGAGGCTCTGTGCTTCTAAACCTCCATAACCAGCTATCAGCCAGCAAAACGGTACTTACAATTCCTGACGTCCAAGGTCTTCTATCTGATGCCACTGTCCTCCTTCTCCAGATTGAACTGAAAAAGAAAATATATTACATATAAAATATATTTTATATATTTTGGTTAATATATAATTAACCAAAATGCCCAAATCTGTGTTCATATGAGACGTAGCTTAAAATTACAAGTGATAGCCTTAATGTTGTTCAGCTTACCTCAAATGCGATGTCAGACACTTTGAAGCAAGTTTTCTTTTGAACTTGTCAACCCAATTTCCCCACTATCACATCACTAAGTCTTCCTTCCCCAAGCAATGCAAATACCAGATGGGACAAGAATCATGGTGGCATCTTATTCAACACGGTACCTCCTCGCCTTTAGCAATTATTGAACAAATGAGCTACCACTGGTGGCCACAGCGGCATGCTTGTTAGTAAGCAGCAGGCCAAGAGCCGCGTTAGCAGAGGCTGGAGCCGAGGCATTGCCTCCCTCCCCCAGAGTCTAGTTATTTTGAAAAATCATTAAAAAGGGACGTGATCCCGGTTTTTGCCTTAATCTTTCATGGTCCTCACATAGGAGCCAAGCGGACAAATTGTCTTCTCTATTGTTTGGCCGATATTGAGAGTGAAGCAAAGTACCATTGAAAACCGGGCCCTGTGCACGGTTGTTACCCCCAATTCTTTATTATTAGTGTGGAATAATTCCTTCTAGGAGAAAAGATACGAAGTCGCCTTAATTCCAAAAGGCCAAGTACTTTATTAGCATGGAAGTCACTTTCTTGCTATAAAGCTGCATCTAAGCAGGCATAGTTTGGGGGTTTTCTCTGTAAATGGTTAACTAAACTCCTGCCACCGCTGCTTCCAGTGGAGACGAGGTGGCTAGGGTCAGGGTGCTGCCCGGGCCGCCACCGCAGGTGACACCTCCCACCTCTCCAGTCCCTACCCTCTGCTGGCGGGCCGTGAGGAAGAGGGCAGGGGCGAGGCCTGACCCCACTCCTCCTTCCACACCCCGAGTCCCACACCCTGTCCCCTTCCCTCCCAAACGCCCGCCAGTTCCCGGCCGGGACCCTAAAGGGTGAAGAAACCCGCAGTCGGCATCGAGGCGGGGAGCGCGCTGCCTCCGCCCGGGTCACCCAGGGAGGGCGAGGGGCTAGCCTGGGGAGCCCCGGCCGGGCCGGGCGCAGACATACCTGGCGGCGTGGGTGGGGTCCGGTGGGCCCTGGCCCCTCTTCCCTGAAGACGACCACCAGCGGCGGGCGGCTGCCCTCGGTTCGGCGCTGGCCAACGCTACCCCTCCGGACCGGCCCCGGGCAGAACCTCTGCAGTGCAGGGCCAGCGCGGGCCGTGCCGTTGCCTGGCAACCGGCCAGCCCGATTTAAAGGGACCCGCGCGCCGCTGCCCAGAGCGCCGGGCCGGGCGCTGCCTGGCGATCGTCACAGCCCGCGCGAGCACTGAGCATGCCCGGTGGGGCGGGCGCCGCGGCGGCTTCTGCCTGCACGAAAGCCGAGCTCGAAGATCAAGAGAGCTGAGTCAGGGCGGGAAGGGTCGAGAAACTGCGAGGCAGCCCCACCCATGGTGGGCTTATTACGGAGGGTCTGGGTGACTCACAATCCACCTGGACACTGCGATTGTGGGGGAGGAGGGAGTGACACAGGGCTAATCCATAGGCCTGCAGTTTAGTAACGTGACATGGAGGACGGTTAGCTCCGGAAGGTAGCCTGGATTTGGTTCAGGGTCCTTGACAACATGGGAATTGCACCCCGCCCCCCGCCCGTCCGCACAATGGTCTGGCCAGAATTTCTGCCTCTGATCGACTTTCTAAGGGCGTGTGTCAGGAGAGCATGTCCCCCGCTCGTGCCCCTATGGGAGACTGGGCTTGTACCCCGGGTAGCCCACGGTTTCCTCATGCATCACTCAGGAATTTCTCTAAACCACTCTTGCACCTATTTGACTTTAAAACCTACTGCAGGCAACTAGTCCTACACTACCGGCAGTGTAAAGTGGTTTCCTTTGATCAGTCCCCAAACTACTCTGTTCCAGCTTCAAAGGTTGCTCACAACTTCCAGGATTTGGTTGGGGGTACAAAGCCACGTCCTTCATTTCAGTCCTTCCTACTATTTTGTTAAATAAATAAGCGACCTTCTCAGACTTTGATTAGCCTGGTTTCCCAATGATTATTCTTCCATCATCAAATTGGCCACACACACTGACAACACACCTTGGCTATAGTCTAACAGGGACCCAGCCTGGGCTTGACCTAAAGATGGCCCTCACAAAGATTGTAGGGCCTGAAACAGAGAGGGTCTGGAGTGTCCAAAATAGTAATCATAGTGACTTTTAGGAAAGCTGGTATTTTCTAGGAAGCATGAAGGTGAAAGGAAACACTGGCTCTGGAATCTCAGGTGAAAGGAGGTTTATGCACATCTAAAAAGCGGCAGTCTAATTTTTCAAGACCTAGCAAGGGAGTGACTTAGAAACAAGAGCAGGATACATTTCAAAACTTCAAAACTTCTTGGGAACCGGATCTAACAGGTGTTTGGTGGCTGGCAAGGTTGCATTCAGGTGCCTGGAGGCCTGGTTCTCAGTCTCCTTTTCCTCCTTAGAGAACCAGTGTCAACAAAGATTGGAGGAAGGAAGAGGCCTAATGTCAACATGGATTTGGTTATGGACCGCATCAGAATTAGTCTGTGGGATTCTGACAAAACTACTTTCCTCGACATTAAGTCTCTAAATTGCCTTGCATTTATCATGTCTATTTTAATTCTTTTAAAAGGGTTACGCTTATTTTGGCTTGATGTAAGATGCCTTATTAATGTAATAAAGGAATCTTTCCTAATTGCTCTGTGCCTCAGTTTCCCTATTTGTACAATAGGAGTAATAATTGAACCTAACTCATAGGAATGTTGTGAGGATTGAGTGAGTTAATATTTTTAAAACCCTTAGAGTAGGGGCTTCCCTGGTGGCGCAGTGGTTAAGAATCCGCCTGCCAATGCAGGGGACATGGGTTCGAGCCCTGGTCCCGGAACATCCCGTATGCCACGGAGCAACTAAGCCCGGGCGCTATAAGTACTGAGCCTGTGCTCTATAGCCGGGAGCCACAACTACTGAGACAGTGTGCCACAACTACTGAAGCCCGTGCACTCTATGGCCCATGCTCCGCAACGAGAGAAGCCACCACGATGAGAAGGCCACACACCGCAACGAAGAGTAGCCCCTGCTCGCCGCAACTAGAGAAAGCCCGCACGCAGCAACGAAGACCCAACGCAGCCCAAACAAGCAAACAAAAAACCTTAGAGTAATGCCTGACACATAGCAAACCCTATATAAATGTTTCTATTACCGTTAGTGTTAGTATTACCTTGTCTTATACATTCATTAACCCTCCTAAAATATAAATATAAACACACTGATGGAGGGTAATTCCACAGAGGTCCAGTGGTTAGGACTCTGCGCTTCCACTGCGGGGGGCCCAGGTTCAATCCTAGGTTGGGGAACGAAGTTCCCACAGCCAAAAAGAAAAGCAAAAACGCACTGATGGTGACAACTCAGGTGATGGTGATAATTGTGCTCTGGGAAGTGGAGTCCAAGGTCTTGAGATTTAGAATTCCAAAGCTTTATTTTCGGTAGAGTCCCAGACTCCCATCAGGCAAGCCCACTCCACTTCCACATCCCTGAAAAAATGCACAAAGGGTTACTTTGGTCTTGCATAATAAATTACATTCTATTTTTAAATATGGTGGGTCACTCCTTCATGTACTCAAGTATCAAATGGCAGAGAGTAAACAACAGTGAGGACAGAGAGTTTTGTTATTCCAAGCTACTGCACACTTGGAGATAGGTTTTCAAAAATGGAAGACAGAAAACAGTTTACTACCCTCTGGGACCTTTATCAATACCAAAGCAACAAGGCACTTGATAATAATAGAATCATACGCTCATACAATGGAACCCAAGCTTCTTGTTTTACCAAGTAGGATATTGAGACCCAGGCAAGTAATGTGATTTACCCTTTGATCACACAGCAAAATAAGCTTCTTTTTGCTTTCCCTGGCAAACGATCCCTGCTTGAGTAGCCTCAAGCCTGGGATATTTGGGACAATGAGAAAATACACATTTATAGGTATATGTGTCATGTTGATAAATATTTTTTCTATAAATTTATTTATTTTTGGCTGTGTTGGGTCTTTGTTGCTGTGTGCCGGCTTTCTCCAGTTGCAGCAAGCAGGGGCTACTCTTCATCGCGGTGCACGGGCTTCTCATTGCGGTGGCTTCTCTTGTTGTGGAGCATGGGCTCTAGGCACGCAGGCTTCAGTAGTCGTGGCACGTGGGCTCAGTAGTTGTGGCTCGCAGGCTCAGTTGTTGTGGTGCGTGGGCTTCAGTAGTTGCGGCTCGCGGGCTCTAGAGCAAGGCTCAGTAGTTGTGGCGCACGGGCTTAGTTGCTCCGCAGCATGTGGAATCTTCCTGGACCAGGGCTTGAACCCGTGCCCCCTGCATTGGCAGGCAGATTCTTAACAACTGCACCACCAGGGAAGCCCTCATGTTGATAAATATTTAAATTATTCATGCAGATAATAATAACTAACATTTCTCACACTTCACATCCGGTACATCAGAATATTCTGTTGGCTGTACCTTCATAATGTATTCAGAATCTGATGGCTTCTCACTGTCTCTACTATCACCACTCTGATCCTGGCCCCTGTCATCTCTTGACTGGACTATGAAAACTAGCCTCTAACTGCTTCTACCCTTGCCCTATATTAGTTTCCTAGGGCTGCTGTATCAAAGTATCACAAACCAGGGGTGGGGGCTTAAAACAACAGACACTTATTCTCTCACAGTTCTAGAAGCTAGGAGTCTGAAATCAAGGTGTCGCCAGGGTTGATTCCTTCTGGAGCCTCTGAGGGACAATCTGTCTCTCCTAACTTCTGGGGGTTGCCAGCAATCCGTGGCCTTCCCTGGCTTGCAGACACATCACTCCAATCTCTGTCTCTGTCTTCTCATGGTGTTCTCCCTATGTGACTGTGTGTCTTCACAGAGCTATTTTCCCTCTGTGGGTGTCTGTGCCCAAATTCCCCTCCTCTTATAAGGACATTTGTTACTGGAATTAGGGCCCACTTTAATCCAATATGACCTCATCTTAACTTGATTACATCTGCAAAAACCCTATTTCTAACAAGAGCACATTCATAGGTACAGGGGCGGGGAAGGACTTGAGCGTATCTTTTGGGGGGGGACACAATTCAACCCACAACCCCCCACCATCTATTCTCCACACAGATCCAGAGAGACTGTTATAAACTATTAAGTCAGACCATGTTACCAATCTGCTCAAAAGCCTTACAAAGGCTCTCAATTTGACTTGCAGTAAAAAACAAAATCCTTATAACAGCCTACAAGGCCCCACAGGATTTGCATGGAGAATCCCTGTGCCCTCTTTTTCACCCCTCCCCATACAATACCCCTTTGAACTCCTCTCCTGCCACCTTGTCCCTTGATGACTCTACTCCATCAGTACTGGCTGCCTTGCTGTTCCTAGAACACCCAGGCACCCTCCTACCATAAGGGACTTAGCTACGTGTTCCCTCTCCTTGAATGCTCTTTGAAAGGTACATGATATCCACATATCTTAATTCCTTACCTTCCTCAAGTCTTTGTTCAAATCTTAGCTTCTCTGTGAGGCCTACCCCTACCCTTCTATTTAATCTTGTCAACTTTCAACCTCTCCAGCATTCCCACTGCTCCTTATCCTTACTCTACTTTTTAAAAACATAGCACTTATCATTTTCAAAAATCCTATACTATGTTGTTTTTCTTCTGTTCTCTCCATCCACCCCCCTTCCAGGCTGCACTACACTATAAGCTCCAAGAGGGCAGGGATCTTTGATTGTTCACTGATATATCCTAAGCACCAAATAAAGTGCCTGGCACATGGTAGGCACTGAACAAATATTTGTTCAATAGATGCATGAATGAATGGAGCTCATACTTTGTTCCAGGAGTGATTCCTTTAACTTTCATAAAGTACTATTATGACCTATATTTTTGGATGAGAAAACTGAGCCACAAAAAGATTAAGTAACTTGCCTAAGGTCCCACGGTTAGGGAGTAGCAGAGCTGGGGTTTGAACTCAGGCAGGTCTGGTTTTCAACAACTATGCAGCACTGACATATAAAGGGCATCTGACCACAAGTGCCTGGGAGACCCTATATCTCGTGTTCTGACATTCACATTTTGCAATAGCAGGTGATGAACAGTAGCTGTTTCAAACCATTGACGTATCATATGTTGCTGAGATATAGAGTTTGATGTTGTTTGTACATTGCACTGCACAAGTTCTGGAGACTTGTTATCTGGGTTCAAATACCAGCTCCACCACTTAGCTGTTATGGGTCTTTGAACAAATTGCTTAACTTCTCTGTATCCCAGATTCTTTACTGGTAAATGGGGAGTAATTATAGTACCTACTTCACAGTGTGGCTTTGAGGATAAATTAGTTAATATATGTAAAGCAATTATAACTGTGTTTGGTAAATAGAAAGCACTCAACAAGTTTTACCCATTGGTAGTAGTAGTCTTGTATAATAAAAGTATCAAATTTTGATCCAGTCTTGCCTGTAATATAGACGTCATTATACAGGCAAAACTTATTGCTAGTGTTAGAAGTTAGAACAATAGTTATCTTAGCGGAGATAGTGACCAAGAGAGGGCACCAGGCAGGCTTCTGGGGTTTGGGTAATGTTCTATTTCTTGATCTGGGCACTGGTTATATTGATGCTTTTACATGTAAAAATCATGGATTGTACACTTAAGATTTGCAAATTTTTTATGTTTGTGTACCTCAATAAAATTTTGATTCAAAAGCAACTGAATCCAGCCTTATATGACTTTCTTCTAATTCCTCTGTTCTTTTTCTTAAATTTCCCCCAACTCCCATTTATTCAAGCAATGATTGCTGAGTACCTCAACATGCCCGGAATTGGGCTAAATGCTAGAAGCATTCAGGGACACAAATGTGATAAATGCCGTGATGGTAATATTTATAAAATAAGGATGGGCTCAGATGAAAAAGTGGTCAATCAGATGGGGAAGGGGTTTGAGTCAAGGAAGTCTTAAGTTCCTCAGAAGTTGAACCTCTAGGGTGGGTCTTGAAAGATAAATAGTAGTTCTCCATGCAGACCAAGGAGGTAAAAACCAAGGAAATGGCATGTGCAAAGGCACAGAAACACAAAACAGCATGACAGGTTAGAAAACTTAAGATAATTCAGATTTACTAGAATTTACTGTGCAAGGCAATAGGTGGGAGGAGCTGGAGTGAAAATAAGAGCCCTCAGAAAAAGGTAATAAGACTTGTTGGTGAAAGTGATTTTGGTTTAACAATTTAAACTATTTGGAAATCCAAACAGATGCATTCATATAGTTGATTTGCCTTACAAAATCATTCTTGATTTAGGAAATATTTATTGATTTATCTTCAACATATCAGGTAGTATGCTGGGCACTGGACACTCAAAAGTATTGGACACTCAAAAATTAGTAAGATCAACAAACTCCAAGCATAAAAAACATAAAGAAAACTACCAAGGCATGTGTTAATCAAATTGCTTAAAACCAGTGATACAGAAAAGTTTAAAAGCAGCCAGAGAAAAAAGACATATTATATACTGAGGATAGGAGATTTCTCATCAGAAAAAATACAAGCCAGAAGACAGTGGGACAACACCTTTAAGGTGGTGCAAGAAAAATAAGTCAACCTAGATTTCTTTCCTCAGTAAATACATCTTTCAAAGCAAAAGCAAATAAAGACTTTTTCAGATATTAAAAAAGCTGAAAGATCTCATCACCAGAAGACCTGAACTCCAAGAAATGTTAAAGGAAGTCCTTCAGTCCTGATAGAGGATGAAAATCTGCACCTATACAAAGGCTGCAGCGCCCCAGAAATAGTAAATATATAGGTACATATAAAGACTTCTTATTCGAGTCTCTTTACAGATATTCAACTGCCTAAAGCAAAAATTATCAACATTTTGTGGGTTTATAACATATGTAAAAGTAAAATGTATGACAAAAATAGCACAGATGATGGAGGGAAGAAATGGAAGCATATCACAAGGTACTATATGTGAGTGTTATACAGTATATCACTTGAAGGTAGACTCTAATAAGTAAAGTGTGTATACAGATAGTTCTCATTTTGCTTGGTTTCAATATGCACAAATTTCAGTTCATTAAATAACACCAGTCTCCCAAAAACATGGTTCAAATTTTAATTACCACAGTATATTAACTGTAATTGCATAGTTACAGACTTTGCTGCTAGCTCTTCAATCCATACACAACTATGTAAATAACAGATGTGCATCATGATCAGTAATCAATCACATCACTTTGTTCAGAGTTTGCTGGTAATTGGTCGCTTCACAGCTGTATTCATTTCACGCACAGACAGCAAAGTGTGTAGTTACGTTGATTCCATGAATCCCAGTGATAAATCCAAGTGACATTTTACTAAAACGGATAACAAAAAGAGAGAATTGGCCAACAATTCATTTACATGTGAACATCCAATTTTTCTGACACCATTTGTTAAAGAGATTATTCTTTTCCTGCTGAATGTCTTGGCACCGTTGTCAAAAACCAGTTGACTGTTGGCAGGGGAGGGATAATTTAGGATTATGGGATTAACAGATACACACCACTATATAAAAAATAGATAAACAACAAAGGATTTACTGTATAGCGCAGGGAACTATATTCAATATCTTGTAATAGTGTATAATGGAAAAGAATCTGAAAAAAATATATACATATATATAAACTGAATCACTTTGCTATACACCTGAAACTAACACAATATTGTAAACAAACTATACTTCAATTAAAAAATAAATTTAAAAAATCAATTGACTATAAATTTGAGGGTTTATTTCTGCACTCTCCATTGTATCCCATTGATCTATAAGTCTACCTTTGTACCAGTACCACACTGTCTTGATTACTGCAGTGCTGCAGTTAAGTTTTGAAATTGGGATACATGAGTCCTTCAACTTTGTTCTTCTATTTCAAGGTTGTTTTGGCTGTTTTGATCTCCTTGAATTTCCATATGAATTTTAGGGTCAACTTGTCAATTTCTGTAAAGAAACCGGCTGAGATTTTCATAGGAATTGCCTTGAATCTGGAGATCGAGTTGGGTTGCGTACTATTTTAGGATATATATGTTTCCCATTCATTTCCTTTCAACTTTTCTGCTTTCTTATGTTTTTTGATATGTCTCAGTAAATAACTTAACTGGTTGTATGTTTCTTAAGACCAGTCTGACAATCTTTGTTCAGTTTAGCTACTTGAATATTTGGGTTAACACTATAGCCTTATTTTTGTTCTGTAAGTTCCTCTTTTCCACTTTTCTTTCCCTTCTTTCTCACCTTCTTTTATTCCACAGTTTCCTTATCTTTCAATTTCAAGATTATGCCCTCTGATTTTATTTTTAAATGGTTATCCATTCCTGAGACTACAATATGAAAACTTACAAAAATTTGGAACTAATTAATACTCTTCTGACAACAAAAGAAACTTTAAATACTAGGTTCATTTACTGCTCCCTCTCAGTTTGTGTCGGTATTATATTTTAATTCTATATATTTATATACTTTAACCCTCTAAGACTTAATTACTTTCTAAAGTAATTAAGTTACTATTTATTTAATATTAATTAGTACTAATATTAAATATTTATTTAGATTTATTCATATATTTTCACTTGCTTTACTCTGTTCTCCTTTCTGAATCTCTGGCATCTGCAACAAATATTATTCTACATTTGGAATTTACTTTAATGGGGTTCTACTGGTGGCAGTTCCTCTCATTATATTTCACTCTCTTGCTTGAAAGATACTTTTGCAAGGCATACACTTGTAGATTGATAGTTCTTTTCCATTGGCACATTAAAGCTATAATTCGATAGTCAATTGACTGCACTGTTGCTGTTGGGAATCAGCTGTCAGTTAGCTGTCTAGTGTCTCTCCTTTCTTTGAAAGTAATCTGTGTCTTTTCTCTGGCTGCTCTACTCCGGTGTCTCTGCTCAGTTCTGAAAAGCTCTCAGTTATTGCCTCTCTCGACTCTCCTTCTAGAACTCTGATTAAGTGTATACTTCAGACCTGAGTCTATCATTCTAAATTCCAAGTTTCTTTCTTGGTTGCTTTCTTTTATCTTTTTTTTTTGTCAGAACAAAAGCTTTATTATACATCTTGTTTTGAAACTTAACAAACAATAACAAAGCCTGCCTATAAGATCATTTTCTAGCCTCTTTCATATATTCCACCTCTTTGCCTCTCTGTTCTGATTTCTGAATAATTTCTTTTCTTAAAAAATTTGAGACATTATTGACATATGACATTATATTAGTTTCAGGTGTACATCAAAGTGATTTGATACTTGTATATACTGTGAAATGATCAGCACGATAATTCTAGTTAACATCTTTCATCACCACACAGTTACAATGTTTTTCTTGTGAGAACTTTTAAGATTTATTGTCTTATAAATAATTTCTTCTGAAATGTCTTCCAATCCACTAATTCTCTAATTAATTGTGTCTAGATTGCTGTTAATCTCTTCAATTTATTGAGTTCCTAATTTCAATCATGATTTTTTTCTTGCTTTCTGAAGTTCAATGAAATCGTTTTTCAAATATGGTCATTCTTTAGAATTTCTTGTTTCCCACACACATGTTTACTTCTTTAAACATAGTAAGTATACCTCTTCATATTCTGTGTTTAATAATTCCCAAATCTAAATTATTTCCACATATGGCTCTGCTGTCTGTTACTTTTTGCTAATTCTCACTTATGGTAATTCAATTCCTCGTTTGATTATTAACTTTTTTTGTGAGCTGCTCACTTTCCTTACAAAATAATTTGAACAAATTCTTTGAGATCTAGGACAAAGGTGAATTTCCTCACAAAGGATCTATGTTTGCTTTTGCTAAGTGTCTGGGAATATTAACAGGCCAGAATCACTTTAAATTTATGACTAGAGATGTCTTGAGTCACCCCAGCAGTGTGATTTGGGGCTGCATGATGACAGCTTCTCGGCCAATTTTTTCCTCCTTGTCCTGCTTGGCACCACCAAGAAAATATTCTTTTGTAGTCCCTGGGGGAGTGGGCGGGAAAGCAAGTTAAGTTCTCCTTTACTGAGGATTTATTCCTTTGGGGAAGAAATCCAGTTTAATAGGAAAAGGACTTCTATTAGACTGTTCACCTTTAATTGGTCTCTGGGCTTGTGTCTTTTACCCCTACGTTTTGAATGGCTTTTGGGAAGTTGAAATCCTCAAACACCCAAATTCCTCAATTGTTTTCAGGACAAAACTGATTTCATTACTTCACTTCTCTATGTTCTCACATTCTTGGAGGTTTTAGCCTGATAATTCCTTACCTTACAGACCTTCAAGGCTTTTCAATAGATGTTTTCTCATCTATGAACCGTACTTTTTGTTATTCTCAGCAGTGATGACATGCCAGAAACAGAAAGCCTATCCTCCCTCTTTGGCCCACTTCAACATAGCTTCTGGATTCACTAAAACTTTTACAGAGGTCAGAAAAGATCACTAAGCTGCCATATCGATTTGACATACTTTTCCCTCCTATTGAATTCAACCTCTCCAGTTTCTGACACACCTGATTATATTACTTCCCACTTAGAGCCAGTTTCTGCTTCCACAACACCTCACTTTCCTATACAGCTCCTCAATGACCACTCCTCAGGGCTCACATCTGGCTCTTCTCATTTCTGCATTTCCTCTGCCACCATTCTGCCTTCACCTACTAACATCTATCTCTTATATTACTTCAATAGCCTCCTCGTGATGTCCTCTGCCAACTCTTCACCCAATTCTTTCTCAGCAACCAGAGTGATCTTTTAAAAAGGAAAATTATTGGGAGCTTGGGATTAACATACACATACTACTATATATAAAATAAATAACCAACAAGGACCTGCTGTATAGCACAAGGAACTCTACTCAATTTTCTGTAATAACCTGTACAGGAAAAGAACCTGAAAAAGAATGAATATATGTATATTATGAATATATGTATAAGTGAATCACTATGCTGTACACCTGATACTAACATAACATTGTAAATCAACTATACTCCAATAAAATTTTTGAAAGATAAAGTTCTTTGAGGGGGACTTCCCTGGCGGTCCATTGGTTAGGACTCCGTGCTTCCACTGCTGGGGGGCGGGGGTTCGATCCCTGGTTGGGGAACTAAGATCCCATGTTCTGCATGGCATGGCCAAAAAAGAAAAAAAAAAAAAGAAGGGACTGTAGAAAAAATAAAGTTCTTTGAGAGCAAAATAAAAAAATAAAAGTGAAAATTAGATCATTTTACCTGGGTCAAACCATTCAAAGTATTGCATTTGAACTTTAGATAAATTCCAAACTATTTACCATTACAGACAACCACAAACTCTGTATGATCTAACTTCTGTCTATATATCCCTAATATCCCCTCATATAATGCCATAGACAAACGGATGTTTTTGTCAGCTCCTCAAACATGTCAAACTCTCTCTCACCTCCGGTTCTTGACAATTGCTGTTCCCTCTTCCTGGAATATTGTTTCCATGCTTTTGACATGACTAACTCCTATTCATACATCATTATCTCACCTTAACTGTTACTTTCTCAGAGACTTTTCCTGACCACCTGATCCAATGGCATCCTGTCCTTTTCCCTTAGAAAATTTATCCTAATTTGCAATTAAATAGTTATTGTAGGTTTATTTATTTAAGGTCTGTTCCCCCAATTATCTTTAAATGTCAAGGAGGTGGAGGCCTTACTTGCTATCTTCCCACTCTATGCCCAGGACTTAGCACAGTGTTTAGCACAAGAAGCATATGTTAAATGATTGATTTATTTCCCCTTAAGCAGACCTACATGAATAGTATAATTATAACTAAAAATTACATGTTGAACGCAGAATTAGAACCAAGGGGTATGAGTTAGATGAGCGGTTCCCAATCTTTTTGGCACCAGGGACAGGTTTTGTGGAAGACAATTTTTCCACGGATGGTGGGGGGGAGAGTTCAAGCGGTAATGCAAGTGATGGCTTAGGTGGTAATGTGAGAGACGGGGAGCAATGGGGAACGGCAGATGAAGCTACGCTTGCCCTCCCGCCACTCACCTCCTGCTATGTGGCCTGGTTCCTAACAGGCCTCAGACAGTAGGGTTGGGGAACCCTGAGTTAGATGACAATAATACTCCTAGAAATCAGGCTAAAATAAGATACATCTGTGACTAGACCCATAATGCTTAAAGCCAGGTAGCCTAGATTACTTTCCCCTGCTTAATATTTAATGGATAAGACCAGCACCTTCCTCAATAAATTAATACATAGCCTTTTATTATTGTTATCTACACTTTAGTTAAAGCAAATGAATAATCATCTACAAATAGCATATATTTGTCATGTTGGCTTGGAATTTTGTTATTTGGAATCCCCCCAAATTTCACCCCCCCAAAAGCAAGGGATTTTGGTCAATGAGTGCTAATAATTTTTGGTAATTGAAGTATTCACTATGCGGTCATTTAGATAAAATAAAGTTACTTTTCAAGCTCAGGCTATGACTATCAGAGGGAATATTTGAGGGAATTGTTCAAATTTAACATAATTTACTTATATCCAAAATTTCGTAGAATAAAGCTTCAAGTTTAGAGACTACTGCCATCTTAACAATATTAAGTCTTCCAATTCATGAACATGGAGTTCTTTTCATTTATTTGGGTCTTTCATTTCTTTCCATAATATTTTGTAGTTTCCAGTCTTGCACTTCTTTCATGTTAAATTTATTCATAAGTGTTTTATTCTTTTTAGTGCTATTGTAAATAGGATTGTTTTCTTAATATCATTTCTGGACTGTTCTTCACTAGTGTATAGAAATACAAGTGATTTTTGTATACGGATATTGTATCCTGCTACCTTGCTATACTGGTTTATAAGCTCTAAGATGTTGTGTGTGTGTGTGAATTCTTCAGGATTTTCTATATAAAAGATAAATTTATAATTTAAAAATTCCCCCCAAAGAAATCTTCAGACCCAGATAATTTTACTGGAGAATTCTACCAAATGTTTAAAGATTTAACTCCAGTTTTGCACAATCCCATCCAGAAAATAGAAGGGGAGAGAACACTTCCCAATTCATTTTGTGAAACTAGTATTACCTCTGCTACCGCTCCAGTGGGGAGGGGAAGGAGCCAGGAATGGCAAGTCCAAGCTGTCCATGTGGTCTCCACTTATACCTTACAGGGGGGAGGGAGGAAGAAGGGACGCTTATTATGGGTCAGCAGAGTGGAAGTCCTGGCTCCTGACTCGGTTTTCTCTGACACTACCCTGGTGGGAGTGTTGCAGCACTTTGTTGCCGCCTGCTTAGTGTGGAATTCTAAGCCAGCTACTGAGCATTTGCTGCTGGAGCTGGGGGTGGGATCACAGATTTTTCTGTGGTGTTTGGCTGGATTAGTGCAGTTCCTGAAAAATGTTTTCTTTCTTGCTAGGCTGCCCCTTTCCTGGCCTTTTGGCTAAAGAGTGCAGGTTTTTACTGGGACTTTTTTGGGTCTGTTCCTCTTGGCATTTCTGGGTTGCCAACTTCTTCATCTCCATGTCTGGGAAAAATGAGGCAAAAAAGAAAACCCGGGGAACTCAACACCATGTTATTCCTCGGGGACCAAGGTCCCTAGCCAGTATGGTTTGTCTGTTTCAGTCCAACTTTCAGAGTCTTCTTCTGTTGTACTTGGAGGGAGGAATAGGAAAAAGTATGTCTATACCATATTCCTGGAAGAGGAAGTCTTCTTAAGTATTTTTTTAACAAAGAAACAAAACACTTTAATTCTCAACGTTTTTCATATTTTAAATTACAGTGTACTAGATACATATTCACTTTACTACATTTTCTTTTCTCTATACATTTATAAACAACAGTAAAAGAGTTTTTATATTTTGATTAAAATTTTCAAGCTCACAGAACTATCATTACTTTCTCATTATTAAGATCTCTTTGTATAGCTCAGCTTGCGTGGTCATTTTTATAGTCCAGCAGTACCATGCAAAGAGAGGACTTCCTGTACTATAAGCCCAAGAAAGCAACCATTAAAATACAACTACAGGGCTTCCCTGGTGGCGCAGTGGTTGAGAGTCCGCCTGCCGATGCAGGGGACACAGGTTCGTGCCCCGGTCCGGGAAGATCCCACATGCCGTGGAGCGGCTAGGCCTGTGAGCCATGGCTGCTGAGCCTGCGCGTCCAGAGCCTGTGCTCCGCAACGGGAGAGACCGCAACAGTGAGAGGCCTGCGTACCGCAAAAAAAAAAAAAAAAAAAAAAAACAACTACAAAGAGTTATAACTAATGTCAACAAAGGAGATAAGAAGTAATAATTAAAAATAATCCAAAGGAAGGCAGAAAAAGGAACAAGAAAGAAATGGGACAAATAGAAGATAAATAGTACAAATGTAGACTTAAACCCAAACATATCAATAATCACATTAAGTATAAATGGTTGATACACCTCAAGATTGTCATATTGAATAACAAAGTTTCAAATATATGTCACTTTCAAGAAACTTTAAATATAAAGACACATAGGATAAAACCAAATGGATGGATAAGGATACTGTGGTAACACTAATCAAAAGAAAGCTGAAGTGGTTATATTAATATCAGACAAAGTAGATTCTCAGAGTAAAAACTATTACCAGGGGTAAAGAATATCACTGCATAATGATAAAACAGTTGATTCTTCTGGATAAGATAAGAAGCCTAAATATTTTTGTGCCTAATATCAGAGCTTCAAATTACATGAAGCATAAACTTATAGAATTGCAAAAAGAAACAGACAAATCCACAATTATAGTTGGAGACTTCAACACCCCTCTCTCAATAATTGATAGGGCAAGTAGACAGAAAGTCATTAAGAATATAGAAAAACTGAACAACATTATTGGCTAATTTGACCTAATTAATATTTACACAAAATTCTACCGCTAACAGCAGAATATGTATTGTTTTTAATTACACAGATTGTCCAAGATAAAACATTTTCTGGGCCATAAGATAAGTCCCAATGAATTTAAAAGAATTCAAATAAAACACGTTCTCTGATCACAATGGAATTAAATTAGAAATCAATAACAGCAGGACATCTGGGAAATCTTCAAATATTTGGAAACTAACACACTTCTAAATGACATATGGGTCAAAGTA
Source organism: Globicephala melas (assembly GCF_963455315.2). Classification (NCBI taxonomy): domain Eukaryota; kingdom Metazoa; phylum Chordata; class Mammalia; order Artiodactyla; family Delphinidae; genus Globicephala; species Globicephala melas. Next base: position 14,876,817 of record NC_083335.1, on the reverse strand, counting down.
GAGCTCAAAAGAATTTTAGAAGTATTTTGAACTGAATGAAAATGAAAACACAACAAATTTTATTATAGGTAGCTAAAGCAGTGCTCAGAGAAAAACTTAAAGCACTCACAAAGAGGGAAGAGATATGGGAATATATGTATATGTATAACTGATTCACTTTGTTATAAAGCAGAAACTAACACACCATTGTAAAGCAATTATACTCAAATTAAAAAAAAAAGTATGTGGTAGGGACTTCCCTGCTGGCACGGTGGCTAAGAATCCGCCTGCCAGTGCAGGGGACATGGGTTCGAGCCCTGGTCCGGGAAGATCCCACAGGCCGCGGAGCAACAAAGCCTGTGCGCCACAACTACTGAGCCTGCAAGCCACAACTACTGAGCCCACGTGCCACAACTACTGAAGCCCATGAGCCTAGAGCCTGTGCTCCTCAACAAGAGAACACACCGCAATGAGAAGCACGTGCACCGCAAATGAAGAGTAGCCCCCACTCACCGCAACTAGAGAAAGTCCGCGCGCAGCAATGAAGACCCAACGCAGCCAAAACTAAATTAATTAATTTAAATAAATAAATAAATACCTATGTTATAAAAGAAGCCAGTTCTAAGTTCTCAAATCAATGACTTCAAATTCTGCTGTAAAAATCTAGAAAAAGAACAAATGAAACTCAAAGTAAGCTAAAGAAAAGAAATAAAAGTCAAAGTAAAAATAAGTAAAATTTTAAAATATAAAAACAACAGAGAAAATCAATGAAATTGATTCTTTTTTCTGAGAAGACTAATAATACCTATAAACCTCTAGCCAGATTGATCAACAAAAGAGAGAGGACACAAATTACTAATATGGAATGAGGCAGATGACATCACTATAAAGTCTACAGATATTAAAAAGACAGAAATGGAAAGTTATGAACAACTTTACATCTATAAATTCAATGACTTAGATGAAACGGAGAAAGTCTTTGAAAGAAACTACCTACTAAAACTCAAGAAGAAATACATAACTTGAGTAACTATCTATAAAGAAATTGAACTTATTGAAAAGCCTTCCACACAGAAAACTCCAATCCCAGATAACATTATTCGTGAATTCTACCCAGCATCTAGGAAAGAAATATTAATTTTACACAAACTCTTTGAGAAAATGAAGCTGGGATACCTCCCAATTCATTCTATAAAGACAGTGTGAATCTGAAACCAAAGCTATACAAAGGAATCACAAGAAATAAAAGCTACAGACCACAATCCCTTATGAGCATAGATACAAAATTTCTTAATAAGATATTAACAAATCAAATAAACTATACAAAGCATAATTCACCAAGTGGGGTTTTTCCTGGGAATGAAAGGTTGGGCTAACATTTGTAAATCAATCAATGTAATTCAGGATATTAAACTAAAAAGGAAAAAAAATGAGCATCACAAGAGACATAGAAAAAGTATTTGACAAAAACCAACGTTCATCTCTGATAAAAAAATCTCACTAAACCAGGAATAGAATGAAACTTCCTCCACCTGATAAAGGGCATCTACTAAAACCTACAGCTGATATCATACTCAGTGGTGAAAAGCTGAATGCTTTTTTTTTTTAAGGGCTTCAAATGCTTGGCTTATTTATTTACTTATTTGTTTGTTTGTTTATTTATTTATTTTTGGCTCTGTTGGGTCTTCATTTCTGTGCGAGAGCTTTCTCTAGTTGTGGCGAGCGGGGGCCACTATTCATCGCGGTGCGCAGACCTCTCACTATCGCGGCCTCTCTTGTGGAGCACAGGCTCCAGATGCGCAGGCTCAGTAGTTGTGGCTCACGGGCCTAGCTGCTCCGCGGCATGTGGGATCTTCCCAGACCAGGGCTCGAACCCATGTCCCCTGCATTAGCAGGCAGATTCTCAACCACTGCGCCACCAGGGAAGCCCAAGCTGAATGCTTTTGCACTAAGATTGGGAGCAAGGTAAGGATGTCTGTCCTCCCCATTTATATTCAGTATATCACTAGAGTTTCTAACCAGTGAAACTAGGCAAGAAAAAGAAATAACATCTTTCCAGATTGAGAAGAAGTAAAACCAGTTTTATTCTTTGAGACATGATCTTCTGTGTACAAAATCCTATGGAAGCGACAAAAAAATTATTACAACTAATAAGTAAGTTTAGCAAGGTTGTAAGATACAAGATCAATGTCAATAAAAATCAATTGTATTTCCATATACTAGCAACAAAGGGAAATTGAAATAAATAATATCTTTTATAATAGGATAAATCTGGCAAAAGATGTGAAAGACCTGTACACTGGAAAATATAAAAATTGTTGACAGAAATCAAATAAGACCTACGTTGATGGAGAGATACACTGTGCTCATGGATTCAAAGGTTTAACACTTTAGATATCAATTCTCCCCCAAATTGATCCATAGGTTCATCATAATCCCAATCCAAATCCCAGAAGATTTTTTTGGTAAAAATCAATAAGCTGATTATAAAATCCATATGGGATGTATGAACATATATGCACAACTGATTTCTGACAAAGTGCAAATGCAACTCAGTGGAGAAAGGATTGTATTTTCAACAAATGGTACTGGAATATTTTAATATCCATATGCAAAAAAAATAATTTTTATCCGTATCTCACATCAAATACATTCACTCGGGCTTCCCTGGTGGCGCAGTGGTTGAGAGTCTGCCTGCCAATGCAGGGCACACGGGTTCGTGCCCTGGTCCGGGAAGATCCCACATGCCGTGGAGCAGCTGGGCCCGTGAGCCATGGCCACTGGGCCTGCCTATGCTCCACAACGGGAGAGGCCACAGCAGTGAGAGGCCTGTGTACCGCAAAAAAAAAAAAAAAAATACATTCACTCCAAATGTATCACAGACCTACTCTAAACTATAGTCTTAAAACTATATAACTTATAAAAGAAAATCTTGGAGAAAATCTTTTTTGACCTTAGAGGAGGCAAAGATTTCTTGGATATAACACCAAAAGCACATCCATGAAGGAATAAATTTATAAATTGGACTTCATCAAAATCTAAAACTTCTGCTCTTCATGGGACCCAGTTCAAGAAATGTAAAAGTAAGGCATTGACTGGAAGAAAATAATCGCAAATCTTGTATCTGATAAAAGACTTGTATACAGAATGTATAGAACTCTTACAGCTCAATAATAAAAAGACAAGTAACCCAATTAAGAAAAAAAAAAGCAGAAGATTTGAATCGACACTTTACCAAAGAAGATATACGTATGGCAAATAAGCACATGGAAAAGATGCTCCACGTCATTAGTCATTAAAGAAATGCAGATTAAAACCACAATGAGGGCTTCCCTAGTGGCACAGTGGTTGAGAGTCCGCCTGCCGATGCAGGGGACATAGGTTCGTGCCCCGGTCCGGGAAGATCCCACATGCCGCGGAGCGGCTGGGCCCGTGAGCCATGGCTGCTCGGCCTGAGCGCCCAGAGCCTGTGCTCCGCAATGGGAGAGGCCACAACAGTGAGAGGCCCGTGTACCGCAAAAAAAAAAAAAAAAAAACCCACAATGAGATATCACTTCACACCTATTAGAATGACTAAAATTAAAAAGACTGATTGTGGGACTTCCCTTGTGGTGCAGTGGGTAAGAATCTGCACTCCCAATTCAGGGGGCCTGGGTTCAATCCCTGGTCAGGGAGCTAGATCCTGCCTGCATGTTGCAACTGAGTTCACATGCCACAACTAAGGAGCCCACCTGCCGCAACTAAGACCCGGCCCAACCAAATAAATAAATAGATACATAAATATTAAAAAAAGGACTTATTGTACCAAATGTTGGCGAGGATCTGGAAGAACTGGAACTCCTGTACACTGCTGGTGGGAATGTAAAATGATACAAGCACTTTGGAAAGCAATCTGGTAATTTATTTTTATTATTATGATTATTATTGAGGTATAATTGACAAACCACATTATATAAGTTTCAGGTGTACAACATAATGATTAAATATTTGTATATATTGCAAAATGATCACCACAATTAGCCTAGTTAACATCTGTCATCTTACACAGTTACAGAATTTTTTTTCTTGTGATGAGAAATTTTGGCAATTTCTTAAAAAGCTTAATATACACCTACTATATGATCCAACCATTCTACTCCTAGCTATTTATCCAAGAGATATGAAACCATATGTCCATTTCAAAGACTTGTACATTGGTATTTATAGCAACTTTATTTATAATAGCCCAAAACTGAAAGCAACTCAAATGTCTTTCACAGCTGAGTGGATAAACAAATTCTGGAATATTCACACAATGTAACATTATTCAGCCATAAAAAGGAATGAACTTTTGTTACATATAACAACATGGATAGTTTCAAAATAATTATCCTGAATGAAGCCAGACAAAATGACTCTATAATAAATGATTCCATTTATATTAAAATTCTAGAAAAGGCAGACTCATCTATAGTGACATAAAGCAGGTCAGAGGTTTTCAAGGCATGGGGTGGAGGGAGGAGGGACTACAAAGGGGCACCAGAAACTTTAAGGGGTGATGGATATGTTCATTATCTTGATTGTGGTGATGATTCCATGGGTATATACGGATGGCAATAATTATCAAATGATGTACTTGCAATAGGAACAGCTTGTTTTATGTCAATTATACCTCAATAAAGCTGTTTAACAAGTATTTTTAAAAGTTGCAACTAGATGAATAAGTTCAGGAGATCTAATGCACTGCATAGTGCTAATAGTCAACAACACTGTATTTTATATATATTTCAAAGTTGCTAAGAGACTAGATCTTTTTTTCTTTAATATTTTTATTCAGCAGGTTCTTATTAGTTATCGATTTTATACATATCGGTGTATATATGTCAATCTCAATCTCCCAAGTCATCCCACCACCACCACCACCACATCCCCCAGCTGCTTTCCCCATTTGGTGTCCATACGTTTGTTCTCTACATCTGTGTCTCAATTCCTGCCCTGCAAACCGGTTCATCTGTACCATTTTTCTAGGTTCCACATATATGCATTAATATACGATATTTGTTTTTCTCTTTCTGACTTACTTCACTCTGTATGACAGTCTCTAGATTCATCCACCTCTCTACAAATGACCCAATTTAGTTCTTTTTATGGCTGAGTAATATTCCATTGTATATATGTACCACATCTTCTTTATCCATTCCTCTGTTGACGGGCATTTAGGTTGCTTCCATAACCTGGCTATTGTAAATAGTGCTGCAATGAACATTGGGGTGCATGTGTCTTTTTGAATTATGGTTTCCTCTGGGTATATGCCCAGTAATGGGATTGCTGGGTCATATGGTAATTCTATTTTTAGTCTTTTAAGGAACCTCCATACTGTTCTCCATAGTGGCTGTATCAATTTACATTCCCACCAACAGTGAAAGAGGGTTCCCTTTTCACCACACCCTCTCCAGCATTTGTTGTTTGTAGATTTTCTGATGAGGCCTATTCTAACTGGTGTGAGGTGATACCTCACTGTAGTTTTGATTTGCATTTCTCTAATAAGTAGTGATGTTGAGCAGCTTTTTGTGTGCTTCTTGGCCATCTGTATGTCTTCTTTGGAGAAATGTCTATTTAGGTCTTCTGCCCGTTTTTGGATTGGATTGTTTGTTTCTTTAATATTGAGCTGCATGAGCTGTTTATATATTTTGGAGATTAATCCTTTGTCCGTTGATTCGTTTGCAAATATTTTCTCCCATTCTGAGGGTTGTCTTTTCGTCTTGTTTGTAGTTTCTTTTGCTTTGCAAAAGCTTTTAAGTTTCATTAGGTCCCATTTGTTTATTTTTCTTTTTATTTTCGTTACTCTAGGAGGTGGAACAAAAAAGATCTTGCTGTGATTTATGTCAAACAGTGTTCTTCCTATGTTTTCCTCTAAGAGTTTTATAGTGTCAAGTCTTACATTTAGGTCTCTAATCCATTTTGAGGTTATTTTTGTGTATGGTGTTAGGGAGTGTTCTAATTTCATTCTTTTACATGTAGCTGTCCTGTTTTCTCAGCACCACTTATTCAAGAGAATGTCTTTTCTCGATTGTATACCCTTGCCTCCTTTGTCATAGATTAGTTGACCATGGGTGTGTGGGTTTATCTCTGAGCTTTCTATCATGTTCCATTAATCTATATTTCTGTTTTTGTGCCAGTAACATACTGTCTTGATTACTGTAGCTTTGTAGTATAGTCTGAAGTCAGTGAATCTGATTCCCCTAGCTCCGTTTTTTTCCCTCAAGACTGCTTTGGCTATTTGGGGTCTTTTGTGTCTCCATACAAATTTTAAGATTTTTTTTCTAGTTCTGTAAAAAATGCCATTGGTAATTTGATAGGGATTGCATTGAATCTGTAGATTGCTTTGGGTAGTATAGTCATTTTCACAATATTGATTCTTCCAATCCAAGAACATGGTATGTCTCTCCAACTTTTTGTATCATTTTTAATTTCTTTCATCAGTGTCTTATACTTTTCTGCATACAGGTCTTTTGTCTCCCTAGGTAGGTTTATTCCTTGATATTTTATTCTTTTTGTTGCAATGGTAAATGGGAGTGTTTCCTTAATTCCTCTTTCATATTTTTCATCATTAGTGTATAGGAATGCAAGAGATTTCTGTGCATTAATTTTGTATCCTGCAACTTTACCAAATTCATTGATTAGCTCTAGTAGTTTTCTGGTGGACTCTTTAGGATTCTCTATGTATAGTATCATGTCATCTGCAAACAGTGACAGTTTTACTTCTTCTTTTCCAATTTGCCTGCCTTTTATTTCTTTTTATTCTCTGATTTCCATGGCTAAGACTTCCAAAACTATGTTGAATTATAGAGGTGAGAGTGGACATCCTTGTCTTGTTCTTGATTTTAGATGAAATGCTTTCAGTTTTTCACCATTGAGAATGATGTTTGCTGTGGATTTGTCGTATATGGCCTTTATTATGTTGAGGTAGGTTCCCTCTGTGCCCACTTTCTGGGGAGTTTTTATCATAAATGGGTGTTGAAATTTGTCAAAAGCTTTTTCTGCATGTATTGAGATGATCATATGGTTTTTCTGCTTCAATTTGTTAATATGGTGTATCACATTGATTGATTTGCATATACTGAAGAATTCTTGCATCCTTGGGATAAATCTCACTTGATCACAGTGTATGATCCTTTTAATGTGTTGTTGGATTCTGTTTGCTAGTATTTTGTTGAGGATTTTTGCATCTATATTCATCAGTGATATTGGTCTGTAATTTTCTTTTTTTGTAGGATCTTTGTCTGGTTTTGGTATCAGGGTGATGGTGGCCTCATAGGATGAGTTTGGGAGTGTTCCTTCCTCTGCAATTTTTTGGAAGAGTTTGAGAAAAATGGGGGTTATCTCTTCTCTAAATGTTTGGTAGAATTCACCTGTGAAGCCATCTGGTCCTGGACTTTTGTTTGTTGGAAGATTTTTATCACAGTTTCAATTTCATTGCTTGTGATTGGTCTGTTTATATTTTCTATTACTTCCTGGTTCAGTCATGGCAGGTTATATCTTTCTAAGAATTTTTCCATTTCTTCCAGGTTGTCCATTTTATTGGCATAGAGTTGCTTGTAGTAGTCTCTTAGGATGCTTTGTATTTCTGCGGTGTCTGTTGTAACTTCTCCTTTTTCATTTCTAATTTTATTGATTTGAGTCCTCTCCCTCTTTTTCTTGATGAGTCTGGCTAAAGATTTATCAATTTTGTTTATCTTCTCAAAGAACCAGCGTTTAGTTGTATTGATCTTTGCTATTGTTTTCTTTTTTTCTATTTCATTTATTTCTGCTCTGATCTTTATGATTTCTTTCCTTCTGCTAACTTTGGGTTTTGATTGTTCTTCTTTCTCTAGTTCCTTTAGGTGTAAGTTTAGATTGTTGATTTGAGATTTTTCTTGTTTCTTGAGGTAGGCTTGTATTGCTATAAACTTCCCTCTTAGAACTGCTTTTGCTGCATCCCATAGGTTTTGGATCATTTTGTGTTCATTGTCATTTGTCTCTAGGTATTTTTGGATTTCCTCTTTGATTTCTTCAGTGATCGCTTGGTTATTTAGTAACGTATTGTTTAGCCTCCACGTGTTTGTGTTTTTTACAGTTTTTTCCCTGTAATTGATTTCTAATTTCATAGCGTGGTGGTCAGGAGAGGTGCTTGGTATGATTTCAATTTTCTTAAATTTACTGAGGCTTGATTTGTGACCCAAGATGTGATCTATCGTGGAGAATGTTCTGTGCGCACTTGAGAAGAAAATGTAATCTGCTGTTTTTGGATGGAATGTCTTATAAATATCAATTAAATCTATCTTGTCTATTGTGTCATTTAAAGCTTGTGCTTCCTTATTTATTATCTGTCTGGATGATCTGTCCATTGGTGTAAGTGAGGTGTTAAAGTCCCCCACTATTACTGTGTTACTGTCGATATCCTCTTTTATAGCTGCTAGCAGTTGCCTTATGTATTGAGGTGCTCCTATGTTGGGTGCATATATATTTATAATTGTTATATCTTCTTCTTGGATTGATCCCTTGATAATTATGTAGTGTCCTTCCTTGTCTCTTATAACGTTCTTTATTTTAAAGTCTATTTTATCTGATATGAGTATTGCTACTCCAGCTTTCTTTTACTTTCCATTTGCATGAAATATCTTTTTCCATTCCCTCACTTTCAGTCTGTATGTGTCCCTAGGTCTGAAGTGGGTCTCTTGTAGACAGCATATAGATGGGTCTTGTTTTTTTATCCATTCAGCGAGCCTCTGTCTTTTGGTTGGAGGATTTAATTCATTCACGTTTAAGGTAATTATCGATATGTATGTTCCTATTACCATTTTCTTAATTGTTATGGGTTTGTTTTTGTCGGTCCTTTTCTTCTCTTGTGTTTCCAACTTAGAGAAGTTCCTTTAGCATTTGTTGTAGAGCTGGTTTGGTGGTGCTGAATTCTCTTAGCTTTTGCTTGTCTGTAAAGCTTTTGATTTCTCCATCGAATCTGAAAGAGATCCTTGCCAGTTAGCGTAATCTTGGTTGTAGGTTCTTCCCTTTCATCACTTTAAATATGTCATGCCACTCCCTTCTGGCTTGTAGAGTTTCTGCTGAGAAATCAGCTCTTAACCTTATGCTAGTTCCCTTGTATGTTATTTGTCATTTTTCCCTTGTTGCTTTCAATAATTTTTCTTTGTCTTTAATTTTTGTCAGTTTGATTACTATGTGTCTTAGCGTGTTTCTCCTTGGGTTTATCCTGCCTGGGACTCTCTGCACTTCCTGGACTTGGGTGGCTATTTCCTTTCCCACGTTAGGGAAGTTTTCGACTATAATCTCTTCAAATATTTTCTCGGGTCCTTTCTCTCTTCTCCTTCTGGCACCCCTATAATGCAGATGTTGTTGCATTTAATGTTCTCCCAGAGGTCTCTTAGGCTGTCTTCATTTCTTTTCATTCTCTTTTTCTTTATTCTGTTCCGCAGCAGTGAATTCCACCATTCTGTCTTTCAGGTCACTTATCCGTTCTTCTGTCTCAGTTATTCTGCTGTTGATTCCTTCTAGTGTATTTTTCATTTCAGTTATTGTATTGTTCATCTCTGTTTGTTTCTTCTTTAATTCTTCTAGGTATTGGTTCTTTAATTCTTCTAGCTCTTTGTTAAACATTTCTTGCATCTTCTCGATCTTTGCCTCCATTCTTTTTCCGAGGTCCTGGATCATCTTCCCTATAATTATTCTGAATTCTTTTTCTGGAAAGTTGCCTACCTCCACTTCATTTAGTTGTTTTTCTGGGGTGTTATCTTGTTCCTTCATCTGGTACATAGCCCTCTGCCTTTTCGTCTTGTCTATCTTTCTGTGAATGTGGTTTTTGTTCCACAGGCTGCAGGATTGTAGTTCTTCTTGCTTCTGCTGTCTGCCCTCTGGTCTATATGTTCTCCCAGGTTGTGAAGAAAATTTCCTGAGGTTTAGCCATTAAAGATTACCATACTCCTGAAAATCTTTGACTTATGTCTTGAAATATGGGACCATTTTAATTATCTTTAATTCTATGTCCAGAGAAACTGTCCTTCAAAAATACAGGCGAAATAAAGAGTTTCTCACACAAATACCTTGAGAGGATACATCACCAGCAGACTTGCCCTGCTACTGTTGGAGGGTCTCCTGCAGAGGCGGGGTGGGTGTGGCTGTGGCTCACCGTGTGGACAAGGACACTGGCAGCAGAAGTTCTAGGAAGCACTCCTTCGAGACTAGATCTTAAGTGTTCTCACCACAGAAAGAAATTATGGTGGTAATCACACTGTAATATATAAGTGTAACAAACCAACATGTTGCACACCTTAAACTTATGCAAAGTTACATGTCAATTACATCTCAATAAAAAAATAAACTACAGAAGAAGAGGAATAAGAACATTGAGCATTCTGGAGCGAATTAAGGGAGATTGTAGGATAAGACAGTGTTAGAATCCCTAGGGAGGGGTATGTGTGAGTTTTGAAAACAAGACATTTTTTTGCATTGCAATGATTTGTTTGCAGTTACTATGTCCAATTTATTTTTAAATTTCAAATAGCACTAAAGGAGGACACGACATTTTTAAATGTACCAAAAGAGAGGCATAGGTTTTTTGTTTTTTCGCCATGCCACGCAGCTTGTGGGATCTTAGTTCCCTGACCAGGGATCGAACCCACACCCCCTGCAGTGGAAGCGCAGAGTCCTAACCACTTGACTGCCAGGGAATTCCCTATGGGTTTTGAAAAGTTTCAGCATCTCTTTTTCTATTGTTTTAGATACATATGCATTTTTTAAAAGTCAAACAATAGAGTAAGGTTAGAAATGAAAAGAAAAGTCTTCCTTTCTCCTTGTCCCACCATAATCTTCCCTCCTGGGCATTACCATCATTAATGGCTTCTTTCTAATTCATCCCCCAATTTTCTACAACATACAAGCAGAGAAAGAAGGATTGTTTTTGTTTTGTTTGGATGCCAGTAGGATCACACTAAACATAGAGTCCAATACGAATAGATCTTGCTTATTATTTTTAACAGCTGCATGTTATTCCATTGCCTGATGGACCTTAATTTACTTAAGTAGTCACTCATTCATGGGTATTTAAGCTCTTTCTAGCTGTTTGCTATTTCAATATTGTAATGAACATTCTTAGACAATGTTTGCTGTACTGGTGTGCATATATTTGTAGGAGAAAAATCACAAAACTTGCACAGCATGGTGGTATAGAGTGATTAAGTGCATGGACGTTGGCCCCAAAGAGGTTGCCAAGATTTGTATTCTCACTATTATTGTTTGGAGAGTGCCTATGGGCTTCCCGCACACCCCTGCCAATATGAGAAGGTGAATAATGCTGTTTTAATGTTCATTCTTGAACTCTGAGTGATGTTGAGCATTTTCTTATGTTTTACTGTATATTTGTATTCTTTAAAGAAACATTTTGCTAAAGAGAGTTGAAAATGAATGGATGTATATGCACTCTAGGGGAACACAGCAATTATGGTAAATGAAACACACTTCTATGTTACTTGCACTTAAAAACTTTTTTTCTGTTGCTAACGTAAGTAGTAAATGGATAAAGACAAGAACAATAGAAATACAGTTTTCTGGCATTTAAAAAATAGACCAGTGATCTGTAATGTGCCATGGGCAGTAAAACATATGGTGAGAATTAAGATTTTCAGAGGGATAGAAAGGATGGCTTGTTTCTTTCACTGGCTTAAAGGTTATGACCCACCGTGCACCACGTGACCCATCAGGACCTAGTGACCCACCAATTATCCTGTGGAAAATGGAACTCACTAACTCTTCCTAACTTCTGCCCAAATCTGCAGCTCCTGCTGTGTTCTGCATCTCTGTTAAAGGCATCACATCTACCCGGTCGGCTGAGCTAGAAATCTAGGGGGCGTCCCCACTTCTTTCTCTGCCCCATGCAGCTGCTCCCAGCCCTCGCCTCTTTTACGGGGTCTTTGTGAATCTGAAACAAGGTCCCAGGCCTAGAAGTGCCCCAGCACACTGTCAGGCAGGTGGTGGTCAGGAAAAGGGATTCATTCTTCGCCTATGGCAGCATTTGCCTTATCCATCAAGTCCATACCCAACAACAATAACAAAACCCAGAAAACAACAGAAAATATTTTTTAAAGCAATGCCCTTTACCAGTGATCTAGGACTTTCCACATTGTCTACCTAAGCCTTCTGCCCTACTTGTTAAACTGGATACCTGGAGGAACCAGCGTGCTGGACAATCACCTTTTGCTAGGCAGGAATAATGGAGTTGTCCATGTGGAACATATTAATTGAAAAATACCCTAATCTTTTACTTTATAAATAGAAAGGATGCTAATGATTTCTTCTCTCCTTACAGATCAGTATTGTGATTTTAAACTTTCGTTTGGAAGGAAAATTCGATGGAATGCTCTCAGAAAGATTTTGGAGAGGAGGTCATAGGAAGGCAAAGGCAGAATGTCTACATGGTGATGGGAAGTGAAATAAAAATCTACAGTCACGACCTCCTGACCCAGTTATAGGTTATCAGTATCTCCTCTATCACAAAGCAGATTTCTGGCCCATGTCTTCCACCACCTTCTGTTGGTGGGTGCTCAGAGACTACAAATTCACTTTAATATGTCTATTACCCTCAGCAAAACATAATCAAGAACATAAATGGCCTGCTTCTAAAAATAATATTATGCATTTCAAAACAAAATATTATGAAGTTTGGATTATCTGCTGTTTTGGATTATCTCTGCCACTGCCCTAGAGGGTCGAATTTCCTCTGCAGCTTCGTAGCCCTTGAAAACATGTGTTTAGTTATAAACATAGGTCCCTCTGGGGAATCTCCAAATGGGAATGTTTCTCTCATTTGTGAGTGAGAAATGCATGCATTTCCTTTGACACAAAGGAGAGCATTAATGCTTGCCAATTTACAGATAATTTCAAAATGTGTTCTAACTCCCAAACTTTTACCAGTCAGCAAAATTTTTTCTAGCATCTATTTGGCAATGAACATGAGTCAACTCAAGAAGTTTAGTTCTTAACTACTATTCTGGGCCATATTTTCAAGTGTGAAAAAATGAGAAGTATTTTTTAAATTAGAAAAGCTGTCAAAAGTAGTCTCTCTCTCACTCCATTCTCCTGTAACACCCAGACCCTTATGCAGGGGCAACCACTGTTAGCAATTTCTTAAGACTACCTTTAGAAATAACCTATACAAATACATGTACATATGTGTATATTTATCCCCTCCTTTTTGCATAAATGGGAACATATTATTCATATTCTCCTACATTATTTTTTACTTGCTATGTCTGAGAGATTGTTCCATATCAGATCTACCTGTCGATCCATCTATCTTTATTTTTAACAATATCACAGTATTCCATTGTGTGACTATACATTAATTTATTTAACCAGTCTTTATTCTAGATATATAGATTGTTTATAGGTTTCTTTCCAATTACAGGCAATACTGTTATGAAACATTACACCTCGCTCTTTTTAAAAAGCCAATGTAGAAGATACACAAAAGTAGAGAAACAACACAATGAACTCCTGTATACTGAACACCCAACTTTAACAGTAATCAACTAACTCATAGTTATTATTTTGAGGCAAATTTCTCCCATAAATATTTCTTTATGTATCTATAGAGATAAGGACTCTTTAAAAAATTAAACACATACCATTGCCATACCTAAAAAATAACAATAATTTCCTGATATCAAAAACATGCTGTCAGTGTTCAAATTTCCCCTAAGGACAATCGTTTACAGCTAATCTATTAAAAGTCAGAATCCAAACAAGGTCCACATACTGCATTTGATGGACATGCCTCTTACGTCACTTTTAATTTAGAAATTCTCCCTCCCTTTTTTTCCCCTTGCAATTATTTGTTGGCAAAACTGGGTTGTTTGTCCTGCAGTTTTCCGCATTCTGGGTTTTGCTGACTGCCTCGCACGGTGTTGTTTAACGCATTCTCCTCTCTTCCTCATCTTTCCTCCAAACTGTTAGTTTGATAAGCAGGCCTCATCAGATTCAGGTCCAATGCTTTGGCAAGAGCACTTCCTAGATGGTGCTGCGTACTTCCCTCAAGAGACCATAAGCATTCTGCTATAGTGGTGAAAGGGTGACTGTTGAATACATTTCTTTAAGTAGAATTGTTTATACCATTTTTAAATTTTGATAGCTATTACCAAATTACCTTATGCCTTCCACAGAAATTATGCCAATTTACATTCCCATCTGAAATAAATGAGTCTCTGTTTCTCCATACCGACACTGCTTTATCAGGATCTTCTTAGCCTTTGCCAATCTGATACACGAAAGATGTTATCTTGTCGAGTGTTAATACAATCTAGATTTGACTAGAACCAGAATTCATATTGTTGAAGCCCAATTTCTTTCTTCTTTGGCTCACATGAGTACAATATTGTAGGTCGATGTATCTGTAACTGCGGTAATATGATCCATATAATCTATAAGCCAAAATGAATTGGCTTGGGTGAAATATTTGTTAAAACTTAATGTAAAGCCAAATGTGCAATGCTACTGCCTTTGCTTTGTCAGTGCAGATGCAGTTCAAAGAAATTTTGTGTGTATATTTAGAATATTGCTAGGATTTTCCAAGTCTAGAGCACCAGCCCTGTGCCGAGTATGTAGACGGATCCAGTGAGGACTAAGACCAAAATCTTTGTGCCAACGAGCTTACAGTCCAGTAAGGGAGGTGAGACGCTTAATTATAATGCAGTTAAAATTCGGAGGAAGGAGGGGTCACTTCACCCGGAGGGATCCCGAAGAGGTAGCACTTCAAATGGGCCTTGAAGAATGGATAAGTCTCAGAAGGACAGAGATGGAGACAGCATTCCAGATCGCAAGAAGGGCATGAGCAAAAACTGGAGATGAAGAAAGCACACGATATATCTGAGGAATCCTGAGCAAGCCAGTTGGGCTGCCTGTGAAAAATTGAAGGGATCACAGATCTGGGAAGCATAGAAAACCAAGCTAGTTAGCATCATTTCTGAGACACAATGTTTTGAAAGACTAAAAGGAAGTAACTGTCACTGTAAAAAGGAAAAGGCCAAATAGGTGATTTTTAAAAAAATGGTATCACATGGTAAGTTTGAATAGTAGTCACCTTACAACATATTACCATTATATCTTATCTTAACAATCCTCAATGATAATTTTTGTGTGCACTTAATGTATGCCAACCAAACACGGTTTCTATACTGTTCTACATAGCCTGGTTAGGAAAAAAATAGAAGAAGCTACCTTTCTTCCTTGCTTAATCAAAGCTAGATGGCACTGAGGGATTTGGTTTGGTTTGGTTTGGTTGTTTATTTTTAATTATAGTTTAGAGTAACAAAAAACTCTTGAGGGAAAATTTCAGAATTCTTAATAATCACACCAAATTACCAGCCCCAGTGAATTTCTCTACATTATGACTGGGGAGAAGAGACACCATTCATCTTCTAGAAAGTTGGGCTTCTGTGAATGGCAAGCTATAACAATCATCAGCGTTTTCTGCTGCCAGGTACTGAGTCATGTCAGAGAATAAGTACCCTTTGAGGCAGCGCCGTCCAATAGAATTTTCTGCAATGATGGCAACATTCTATATCTTCATTGTCCAGTACAGGAGCCACCAGCTGCATGTGGCTAGTGAGTACGTGAAATGTGGCTACTGAGACTGAGGAACTGCATTTTTTTGTGTTGTCGAATTTTCATTAATTAAACTTCAAATATAAAATAGCCACATGTGGCTATTGGCTAAAACTAAAAAATGGTTTTTTAGTTTTAACTAAAACATGCTTTTAACTTAAAAATGGTTACTCACTTTTCCCTGGAAGACTGAGTTATCGATGAAAATGGCATACAACACAAATTCATAAAGCACTTTAATGTTCATACTCTCATGAGGGCAAGAGATTCAGTCTAGAGCAAATAGAACTTTTCACACCATCAACATTCCATTTATAGTCAGAGGCAATGGTAATTTACTTCTTTATGCCAGTTTACTGGGTCCTATTCTTTTAACAAAGGCAAGCATGCCTATATTGTACAACACACTTTAAAGTACAGATAATAAAAGATTAAAATCCTTAAGTAGCAATGATCCAACTATGAACACTGCTGCTAACTTTTTGACTTTAACTGAGCTGGCTTTTCTTTTTCTCCAAATGTCTTGAAGGCTAACCGCTCTGGATACTTCATGCAATAGAATTATGCCTTAAGTTACTAACCAAGAGCCCCTTTTGCAGACTTTTTAAAATGGAATTTCAGATTCATTAGAACAAAAGGATGCACTTTTCTCGACCTTGGGAGCTTGTGATCATTGGGAGATGAAAAGAGTAGTGACACTAAGGAAAACTATTGTCCAGAAAAATAAGCCTCTCCAAGGGGCACCAGGAATCCACAATAAAATCCCTGTTTCCAAGAAAATCCAGGCATTTCCATCAAAAAAGCCTGGAAAGATAAATAGAATGTCCTTAAAAGCCACAGGTTTTTAATAATACAAAATGTCTAAGTCCAGGGTAAACAAAGAGCTAAGAAAAACTAACATCTACTAACTCAAGTTTCTCAAGACCCAGGTCGTGACCTAGAGCCTGATCACAAGGTATTTTCAAAAGAGCTGCTTTTCCTGTGCCTGCGATGAGTTTATTTTGTGGAACTTATTTGGCTGCAGAACTCAACAACTGCAAGAAATTTTAAAGCCAGGTGAATTACCATGACTCCTTCAGTTCACAACATTAAGAAATGGGAGCTGGGGGCTCATTTAAAAAGTGGTGTCAGTGCCTTTCATGTAACAACCAAAATGAACCGGGCTGATTCGTTGAATCCGAAGTTAACACGCTTCTTTTCATCTTATCATTATCCTGATACATTAGTTCCTCTCTCACCTGAATTCCCAAAAGTGATGAGTGAAGCTTTTCAAAATGTGATGGATTCTTCATCTTTGATGCTTTCTGAATGAACTATTTAAGTATAGTTCTTTCCGATTTCAACCCTCTAGGAGGCAGAAGTCAACAGATCTCTCTTCCTTTTGTTGCACAAGCTATTTAAACTTGCTGCTACACCACATCCTTTCTCTGACCGGCTGACTTCCAGGAACTAACCTGTGGTTTTGAAAACAGTATTTTCCATAGCAGGCTGTATTAGTTATTATTGACATTATTCATGTATTCTGAAGGTGTGCCCCAGGGCTTTTACAATGGGCTACTAAAAAACAAAAATCAAACAGCAATAAACAAAAGACAGAAGCCTTGCTCAACCACCTAAATGTTAATTCATTTGTTTTTGGACTTAGCACTTTGTTCACTGAGATAGGCTCTGAAAATGTTAAAAGCAAGGACAAAAGGAATTTCCCATGGTCCCTAAAGTGGGTTGTTGTTTTTTTTTTTTTTTTGCATGATTTTTATAAATAATTCAAGAATGTGTCATTTTTCTTTTTAAAGTTCTGTTAAGTAACAGCTCCTGAGAATTAAGCTGTCACTACTGAGTCTCTATTTTACCCTAGAACTAGCTCAGTAACCTTTTCAGTCTTTAACCAACCATGAGTGAGACCATCCTCTTACTCTAAGATTTATTTAATGTAAACTATTTTGATTTTTTAATGATTTAGAATAAATGATGTAAGGCTGGCAAAAAAATCATTAAAGAGCGGGCTCTCATGCTTATTAGAAGAACGGTTTTCTGAGCACTTTTAAAAAGTCAGGTTGAGGCTGTATGTCAGGGCTCAAGTTTCACAGCCATCTCCACTTTGAAACATAATATATAAAAGCGGAGGTTTTTTATTTGAAATCAAGTGTGTTTTCTGCTTAAGTGGGAAACATTGTAACATTTAAACTATGGTCAAGTTCTCCACTTTGAAATAGAAGGATCCGAGGAAAGAGCATAGCTAGTTTGTTGCTGAAAGAAAGAATCTTTGTGAGATGTTACTGCTGTCCCTTTGGCTGAAATGGCGACCAGCACTAATCTAAAGGTCAAGCTCGTAACAATGCTTTCCGAGTAGTGCGTTTTAACATCATTAAAAACAATCTATAAAAGGAAAGGGCTAAATCCAACCACTTCATACTGATCATTGTACAATTTCAATTTTGTTAATTACATGTTTATTATTGGCTCAGAATTAGGGCTGGAGGGAATTTAGATAAATGTATGATAGTGTCTTAATCCTTAAAGAACTTCATTTGTGAATTTAAATAAGTGTAGGATGGTTTCTTAATCCTTAAAGAATTTAATATGGGGTTGGCCTGGTGAAACATTTAGGAAACAGTGTAAATGCCTAACTAGCAGCGTAAACAAGGAAAGGCAAGGGGAATGCACTTTAACTCCGAGTTCTCCAATTTTACATTTCTAAAAAACACGAAGGCTTTTTGTAGATGCTGACACAATTAAAAAAACCGCTATTTTGGCAGGGAAGATAAACATTTGATAAAGTCTATATTAGTGAGAATAGACCTGCTACGCTGCTGCAACTCCTATCTTTCAGGTAGGAAGCACCCTGCATAAAGAGGTATTTAGTAGATATTAAATTACTTGAAGTCAGATTATCTGGGTTCCAGTTCAGCTGTGTAACTTTGAGCAGGTCTCTTTAACTGCTGGCTGCACTGCACTTTCTTGATGAGATTGGTCTTTCAGAGCTCTTCCGGCTCTACAATTCTCTGGATTTTATGAACACTCTCTACAGTTTGTGTTAGATCTGTGTGTGTGTGTGTGTGTTTGTGTGTGTGTGTAGGTACAGACCCACACAGATAGATACAAACCCTATATATTGTACTATGTACTAGTTGCTAGGGGCAACCACCACAGAAAAGGAAAGCAGCTGTGTCCAAATTCCTCACAGGTCTGGCATGGCCCAGGAGGACCTGAGACCAAGTTACACTTCTGTCACTGAGTTAGATGAAGTGCTCCTTAACCAGCTGTCTGTGGCTCTGGTTCTAGAGTATGGCCCGGGGGCAGTGGGGTGCAGAGGTGTTTAAACTTGTAGGGCTCCTCAGTCATGGCTCCTCCACTTACCAGTCGTGTGGCTTTTGACAGTTAAATAACTTCAGTTTCCTCAATTGCAAAATGGGGAGATGGTAAAAAGTTTAGCTTATAGGGTCGCTGTGAGGATTTTTATGACAATATATATAAAGCTAAAGCACTTAAAAGCGTGCTTGGCACATAATACATATTCAATAAATGTTAGCTGTTATTACGAGATGGATGTAGAGTGAACCTGTTATTAACGGAGATGGGGCTTGATGATCTGGAAACATTGGGAAAGCAATATTAACAGCTAACAGCCACGCTGTGCATAATGAATAAGAAAGAGGGAAGAGGAGTTGGTGCTATTAATAGAGTGGTCGGTGCCACAAGGCAGCGAAAATCCCCTAAGCCTTTGCTGTCCAATATGGTCGCCACCAGCCACGTGTGCTATGGGGCACTTGAAATGCATTTAGTCTGAAATGAGACGTGCTGTAACTATAAAATACACACCAGATTTGGTAAAAGGTAAAATATCTCATTAATAATTTTATATTGGTTACATAGTCAAATAAGTATATCTTGCATATATCGGGTTAAATAAAATATAGTGGTGAACTTTATTTCACCTGTTTCTTTTTACTTTGTAATTTTATTTTTAATATTTATTTATTTGGCTGCGCTGGGTCTTAGTTGAGACACGCAGGATCTTTAGATGCCACGTGCAGGATCTTTAGTTGTGGCATGCGAACACTTAGTTGCCACATGTGGGATCTAGTTCCCTGACTAGGGATCGAACCCAGGCTCCCTGCATTGGGAGTGTGGAATCTTAGCCACTGGACCACCAGGGAAGTCCTCTTTTTACTTTTCTAATGTGGCTATAAGAAAATTTTAAATTACACGTTCAGCTTGTATTATCTGTCTTTTGGATAGCACTGCTCTAAAGTGTTAAAGGAGCCAACTGTCCCTGTCCTTAAAAATTTTTCCCCAGTAAGTCTCTCACCGGAGGCTAAACTACCATGTGACTCTGTCCCAGAAAGTTCTATTTCCCTTCCTCCCAGAAGCTCTTAGAGAAGTCACCTTCTATTACTGCCACCAGTACTGGGCTCTGCTCTGATTTACTAATCCACATGCTCCCATCATAGCTTTACTGTGTCCCTTTTGGGGTGAGGATAAAGATTTCTGAAACGGTGCTGAGTGACAGGTCAGCCTGGCTTCAAGCACAGGCTCCATCACATCAAATTACGTATCCTGTCAGAGCCTCAGTTCATCATCTAGAACAGAAGGGTAACAGTAACAATTACCTATCTAATAGGGCCACAGTGGGACATATTTATATAAAGTATTTAGAGCAGTGCCTGGCACATAGTAAACCTTCAATCAATGTTACAGGTTATTAACGTCTTTGCCTGCTGTGTTTTTTGGGGTGAGGGGTCTGAATTAGTAAATCTGTCTTGAGTTTAGGTGAAAAATCTACCCAAGCTATTCTGCTGATGAATGATAAGACGATGGGATCACCAAAGATTTCACATTTGGGGTATTGGTATCTCTTGTTTAAGGTAACTGATGGAGTAGAGATAGCAGTTGAGACCATTCCTTAGGGGCCAAGTGGCAGTGAAGAACAGACTTTGTGAATGTGAAGCAAATGAAGGGGCAGAGATCTCCCGGAGCTGTGGCATTTGGGATTGCTGAGAAGGAGCGATTGAGCAAGGTGTGTGGAGACATGAGTTGCTCACTCAACCTCTGTCGACCCCATTTTCTGCAAACAGATCATTATTCTCTTTCTAAATACCTAAGTACACAATTGAAACAAAATGGAACTCCAGGGCTATGGTAGTTCTGAGAAGGCAGAAATCACCGCTTGCTGGATTTAACAAAGAAAGCTTCCTGCAGGAGGTGTAACTTGAAATGGCCCTTAAAGAATGGGAGGAGAGAGACCTAGAGACCACTGATCTGCCCACATCTCTGCCAATCCTGTGTCCACGTCATGAGGTGAAGTATGAATCCACTTTGGACACATAGTCAGAGGGGTTCCCAGAATCTTTCTGCTGACTTACGTGAATGAAAACCCTTATTTATAGCTTAAAAGATGAGGTAAGGGGGCTTCCCTGGTGGCGCAGTGGTTGAGAGTCCGCCTGTGGGTTCGTGCCCCGGTCCGGGAAGATCCCACATGCCGCGGAACGGCTGGGCCCGTGAGCCATGGCCTCTGAGCCTGCGCGTCCGGAGCCTGCGCTCCGCAACGGGAGAGGCCACAACAGTGAGAGGCCCGCGTACCGAAAAAAAATAAAAAAATAAAAAAAAATAAAAGATGAGGTAAAATGCAACTGGAGCCTCGGGTTCCAATCCTCACTCTTGTGGAGTATTTTTCTGTACGGTAGGCCTATGTGGAATTATGCCACATTAATTCCTGGTTTACTGCACTCTTTGTGACCAAATGTTTTGTGTTAACATTTATATCCACAAAAGAGGAACATTTTTGGCAGATTATTGAATACTTAAATGTAATAAGCACCTTAAATTTATGAGAAATCGTCATTTAATCAATAAAGAAAATGGACGGAAATAAAGAAAAAAGTTCATGACAGAGATAAAAAGCCAAAGTCTCCATTAATTCTCCACACACCATCTCAACTCTCTCTCCAGAGGTAACTGATTCATTAGTACTATTATTGCAGTTAAAAGGAAGACCAGGAAGAAGGGGTGGGGGGTAGGGGGAAAGGAAGAACAAAAAAGAGGGGGGAATGAGATAAAGAGCAAAGATTTATGGAATGGGAAGAGACCTCAGAGGTAATCTAGTAAGTGATTTGCTTAAATGTCATTCAGCTAGTTAGTGACAGAGAGCAGACTCAAGCTGAGATCTCCGGATTCTCACTCCCGGTCGCTTTCGACATTACCACAGGGTTTGGGGAGAGGGTAGGTTAAAGCAGTCAGCGGGAAGGGAAAAGCCCCAATTCCCAGCCTCAGTCTTCTCAGAGTTCCAACCCCTCCCCCTCTTTGAGATGCAAAACCCTCTCTCTAACACTTTGAACTGGCTTTCCTTAATCTTGCCTACGCCTTTCTATTCCTAACCACCAAAAGGAACTTCTCTGCGAGCTGTCTAAATCTTTACAAAGAAATTCCCTAGACTTATCTTTATTTACTAGGGGAACATTGCTTGATCTCTCAGTTATATATTTTTAGACAGAGTTAAAGAATTGCTCATGTTATCTAGTGCTTTACATATGGTTTTTGGTCGTTAGTAAACACTTAGTGTTGAAATAGAATTTACAAAGTGGAAGAGAGCTGCCATTTCTGATATCCCCCAATACAAATATTCAACCTAGTCACTAGACCAACAGTGGAAGTGTCAACACACTCTGAAAGGGTCTCATAAAACTACAAAGTCGAAGTTGTCTCCACCATCACAGAGTTTACAATCTAGTGGGGCGGATGGACAAAGCTCAATTATCCATAATGGCCTCAGCAAAGATGTGATAATACCTCATCTCATTAGCATGTTAGCATATGCTATAAAATATGATAATTTTAAACTCAGATGAACGCTTTTTATTCTTTTTCTCTATAAAAGGCTGGGGTGGGGATCCAATTCATGACATTCCTATACAACAATGGGGACACTGTTTCCACATTGCTCATTCCAAAAGGCATTTCTGAAAGCTAGAGATAGATGCCTTTTAGAAAGTAGACCACATTTTCTGGCACAATACTTAATTTATTCTCCTTTGATGACATGCCTGGTGGAATGAAGGAAATGGAGGGGGGGCATTCCATAAAACCTGATGAGGCAGAATTATAACACAGATGGTATAACAGTTTATACAATATTAACAGCTCTTTTAATCTCAAGCTAGTACATATAGAGGCTTCAGAGAGTGAGCTGTTTCTCCTTTTTAACTGTATAGTTGAAGAAAAATCTAATACGCAAGTAACACAGGAGGCAAATTTCAGTTTGCAGGTTATGAATTTGAACATAAAGTTGCATTTTGATGGTCAAATGCTCATTATTACTTGGTATCATGATTGGGGATCCCAACCTAGACTGGGGGTGGCAGAGGGTGAGAAATGTACCCATTTCCCTGTGCAACCGCCAGGTTCCTTGGAACACTTGAGTAGAAGGATGACAGTTTGTGTGTCTTTTCAGCTGGTGTAATCAGATCATAGTTAAAGCATGAGGATGATTAGATTATTACGTTTTTGATAGCGCAAGTCTCCCAAAACTCTCTTTCAGTGCCTTGCTTGTACTCTGGTGCCCCAAATCTTGACAGTAAGAAGTTGGGGTCTTGGCAAGGAGGCTGATAATAAGGCATAGGGCATCAGCAGGAAAGAGAAAAGAAGGAAAAATAACATTTATTGAGCACTCACGCATTGTGATCACTCTGTTGCTTTCACACATTATCTCATTTAATCTTCACAACAGCCCTACGGGAAAATCGAGCTTGAAAATAAATCAAAAACTATCTAGATTTCTTTCCAAATGAACCAAAATAGTGGTTTTCTTTAATCTGGCTCTGTGACAATTAGTGGAGGCATCTTAGGCAAATTATTTTGGGAGTCTCAGTTTCTTTGTCTGTAAAATGAAGTGATTAGGTTAGATGCCCACTAAGGACGTTGCCAACCTAAAATGTTGGCTCAAACTATCCTTTGAAAGATACTCTGCTATGTCCTTTCAAGGTTGAATGCTGTTATGTACAGTATTTCATCATAAACTTAGTATTGAAAGGACATACAAACTTGACCAAGAGTTAGGCAAAGTGAAAGGCAAATTGGAATTTGGGATTTTTTTTTCAAAAATTGTGATAATCTGTCAAATACTAGGATTAATTTCTGCAGCTGCAAATATATGATAGTGTTAAAAGCCAGCAAAATTAATTTTAGGATTAATTTGTTAGGAGCTTTAGATCTTAAATATCAAGACTTTTGTGTACACTTGGTAACTTTGTTACTGGAGTTGAAGAAAGATGCAGTATGCATTCAGGGATTAATCAAGTATAGAGATTAGTTTAAGAATGGTGGGCTTGAATTGTAAATGAAATAGTTGAAATTGCAGAAAACCAAGTAACTGTAGACCAAAACAAGCATAAATAGGACACTTTGTTTAGGAACCAAAATATAAAATGAATTCTCTTAACTTTTATATTTAAATTTCTGACACAGAAGTGAAAATCAAGTAAATGTATTGACTCCCTACCCCCAGTAGATTTTAAAGATGTTATAAACTGCTGTTTAAAGAAGAGCCTTTTGAAGCTTAATGAAGAAGGGTAATTAGTTGAGCGGGACAAATATAGCAAATAAAAATTGGTCTCGTTTTGTTAAGTGATTAACCAAACTAATGGGATCTACTCAATTTCTAATTTGCTGATTATCCTTAGACACATTAAATTTTGTAAATAATTTGGGTTAGGGTATAAATAAAAGGCTATATCTGGTAACTAATAAAAGATATAACATCTAGATACACTAATAAATAATAAAATGTCAGAAGAATAAGTATATTGCCAACAACTGAAAAAACATGATTAAAATATGCAGAGGAAGAAAACAAATTTTCTTTCAGACCAAATTAAAGAAAGAAGAAAGCCTCAAAGATTATAATTCAGTCTGAACGCAAGGTGTATGTCTTACTCTAAAGAAGCTACATGCTACTGTTCCTCAAGATCTAGTGGTTTCTATGCTTTTGTTTAAACAGTCTTTAAAGCAAAATTGCAAAAGAAATAAATATGAAAGGATTTACAGATTAGTCAAGTATTACATTCTAAAAATATAATTTAACCCTAGATACTCACCAGGATTATTTGTCTTGCTGTTTCTCCAAAATCAACAAGCAGACTCTATATTTAAAATGGCTTTGTTTATTAGCCTTGATATCCTCCAAGGAAGCACTGAACTTTGGTCTAGTTAATTAATTATAAAAAACATAAAAAGGTTTAACATGCGGTAGTACAGTATTTTTTTGTGACACATACCAACATATCATGTTTGCTTCTTTAACCTTGAGTTCTTGAATACTTAAAACATATCCTATAATAATGTTATTTAGTTCAGCAAGTTTATCAATTTGATATCTAAACATTTTCACAAATATGCAACCCATACTTAAATCATAACTTCCACACTTTCTTCTTGCTTTAAGCTTCTAGCAGCACATAAACCGTTTTAATTCTTAAAGATGGTTTAATAAGTAGCAGCTATAGAAATGGAATCACTAACAGCAATAAAGGAACCGTTTGTCTTAGTGATGTGAATCACATTTTAAATCTTGGGAGTAAAGTTTCAAGTAGTTAAATTCATTAGGACTTGCAAAAGTTGGGGGGCTATGGACAGATCACTCTTTTCTGAAAAAAAAATATATACGCAGAGCTCCAAGTTAGGGTTATAAATTCTATGATTTTGAAAAAAGAAAACTGTGTCCTTCCATGGTGAATTTTTAAATCATCAGTCTTCCTGTTGACTTAGACATCATTTCAAAAATGTCAAAAGTAAGCTACATTACATTTGTTTTGAGAAAATAAAATCTCTCTTTCATTTTTAAAGTAGATGTCTTCTGTAGGCTGTATCTGTTATCTGTTATTTAGGTTGTTCCAAGCTTTCATTGCCGTCCTTTCAGGCATCTGGATAATTCAACACATTTCACTGCGCCTTCCTCCTCAGCATGAAAAAGGCCAGACAATAGTTCTACTTCCTTCAACAATCACAAGTCAGGAGACAGTTAAAGAGAATCTCTAAGCTTAGCAGAGGACTACCAAACTGAGGATAAACGTTATCTTTGAGGAGAGAAAAAAAAAAGAGAGAGGAGCTCTAAAAAATACCATTGTGCTCTCTCTGCACATAGGTAGTAGAACATTACCATGATTTACTGCAGTGATAGCAGAGAGAATAGTGAATGACTTAAATTTTTCTAACCTTAGATTAATATTTGGGATCTCTTCTTAATCACAACATTTTCAAGTAACACACTTAATAGTGTAAAATTATTATACAATTGGATAATCTTTAACATTGCGATTTACTTGCTTTGGAAGAATATGTGATGATGATAAGTTTTGGGGGTTGCGTTTTGAAGATAAAACTGTATCTTTCATCATGTTCCGTTCCATGACTATTTTCACTTAGAAAATTTATAATGGTGCAAAGATGGACAAATTTAATCTGAAAAGTGATTGAAAAAAAGTGATGTGTGTAAAACATTTCTGTTTTATAGCTTTTTCTTTGATTATAGTATTACAGTCTGCTAGCAATTTTATGGTCTGTAATACCAGAAGTTCCACTTCTAAGGTCACATAAACAGGAAAATCAAAGTGTTTCAAACAGAGTGTAAAAATACCTTTAACACTATTTAATCTTAATAGTGAATCACTTTAATGTCCGCTGAGTCTACTCTCAAGGTAGGAGAATTAATTTAAGAAATTTTTCTACTGATGAAAGGCAGATTATTTTGATATCTTTTCAATATTTGCATGAGTATTTTGACTTGAAATATTTGACCTGTAAAAAATAACGTTGTTAGTGAGAGGAAACTGTTTTATCATACTACTGAGAGAAGCAAAGACTGACAGGACAGTAATTTTAAAGCATCACATAGTAACAAAATTAGTTCCATGTTGTAAGTGCTAGTACCCACATACCTCATCCGATTTATGCAAGATGTAATTTCATTCTATTGTAATTTAATTATTCTTGCCATTCAAAACAAGATTAACTCATTAATAAGGATAAGAAATGTTTGTAAATAATGACACACATTATTTTTAAAAAGCAAAGTTAGCAAAGACCAGTTTATAAAAGTAAAGTTTACTAACAAATGAAATTTAATAAAATGTGTATTTTAAACATTCATATTTCAGAAAGTCAATCCACCGCTTGCTGCCATTTGATCTTCATAAAACCCTTTGAGATTGGGATAAATATACTTTTACTTTCTACATTTTTTAAACCAAACTATATAATTGTGCATGTTCAGTTAGTGAAATTTTCTCTTTCTGAACAAGGGATAAATCTTTTGAAATTGATATTTAATTCACATTTGACACTATTCAGTTGAAGATGTCCTGTTTATTTTACTTACATGATTTATGTTGGTATACGCTATTGAAAAGAAATAACATTCAGAAGTTCATTATTAACTCAGATTTTTTCCTTTGTTTTGTTGACACAAATTTTCATAAACTAAGGCTTGGTAACAAAAAATTCAAATTTCTTTTATTCAGGTTAATTTATCTTAATATTCTGGCCATTCAAAACAAGACTGATTCATTTTTAAAATATGAAATGTTTGTAAATAAATGAATACTTTTTAAAAAAAAGCAAAGTTAGTGAAGACCAGTTTTATCTGAATCTCATGAAATCACAGTTCTTGTTCTAGGATCAAATAGCAAAATAGCATTTGAAATATTTTCTCCTTGGAACCTCCACCGCCCCCCCCGCCCCCCATATTGTTCAGTGAGTGTTCTGATCTACGGGCGTTGTTTTAGGCCTCATGGGCCCACACTCACATACGAACACAGAACCACACAAATGGAGCAAAACACGTACTGCAGGAGGATGCTGATTTCCTGATCCCAGGCAAAACTAGAGTGTAAGAGACCTTAACTGCAAGTGTAGTCCAAAAAATTAAAGTAGTAAATACACATAGAACAAAAGCTCTATTCTAGTTGTGTGAGGAACATAATACTCTTAAATTACTTTCTGGTTTCCATGGAGACCTTTTTGTCCTAAGATACCAATCATTAGGTTTAACAGAGCCACTTAATATTATTTCTAAATCAAGTAAAATGATTTCTCAACTGGGTAAAATGTCAATTACCAGTATTTTTAAAGGTGCTAAAACCAAACTACTTGAGATTGCTGCTCTCTATGGCACAATTACATCTAGAGTCAATATAGAGGAATCCCCCTCTCCTTTTCAGGCAGATGAAAGCTCAAAGTATCTCTATTTGGGGGGCAATTCTTCGCAGGATATCTGTTTTTTAAATTCATCAGAAACTCAAAATAGTGGCAAGAATTTTAACTTGTGATGAGAATTCTTAGATAAGTTCTCCCTCCCTTCCTTTGGCCAGTTTCGATACCTTCCTTACACATTCATATAGAACATCTGGGCTTCTGTGTAAGCATATGTTCTATATGAGATATACATACATACGCACCCATGCACATATATACCACATACACATATGCACACACACAGGCCAATCTGTTTGGGCGTAAATGATGTGACTGGAGCTAGGAGTTGTGGCTCCTTTATTTTGCAGAATGCCTAAGTATTGTTTGTCTCACAATACTGGGAGCGAGCAGGAGCCTGGTGGGAGCCTGGAGCCTTAAGCCCTGGGTTGTGGTCTGGGGGAGGGGACGGGGTTGCCGGGTCACAAGCTCTTAGCTTTTAGCCTCAGCATGACCACAAGTTTTAAAGCATGAAGGGATCACGTGCTTTTCTTTGAGCTGTTAGCTATTCTGACTTTTTAAGGGGTGTGTGTGAAATGCTTTGTTCTTTAGCTTTTTTTGATTCTCTAGGTATTTTGGCTGATGATTACATTTTTTTTCAAAAGAAAAAGACAAAAGTACATTACTTATGTATCAAAATGTCCTAGTTGTTTTTTTTTTATAGTAACCTATATCTTGTACTTAATTTTACCTTGCACTGCACAGGTACTGAGATGGAATAAATTATTTTCGCCAGTTGGGAACTTGATCCAGACATTCTATATGTTGCAAGCATTAAAAAAAATTAAGAACAAGAAAATATCCTGGTAAAGCAATCTCAAAATACCTTATTCCGGGTATTGTTCTGGCTTTAAAGGGAAGGAGGGGTGGGAGGAGGGGTGGGAGTTGGGGGGGCGAGTAGGAAGACTCTGGGAGGATGTCTTGTTTAATGAACTGTTTAAAACTTTTGGAAAATTTTAAGCTAGTGAAGTCCCTCAACATGGTATTTCCATTGAAAGCGCTGCTTCTGCTTGTTCCTTTTTAATAGGATGATTTCATCTTTTCCAACTCTCTTCTGTCTCTCAAACCAAGAGCCGGAATGCCAAATTAAGACTTTTGATGATAATGAGATTTATTTGGGAACATTTTCCAAAATCAGGGTAATGGGTCTTTTTGTTCTGATGGTGAAGAGGATGAGGATATGTTTACTCATTGACCGGGAGCTCTGGCTGCAGCTGCAGGACACAATTAATTATGCTAATAGTTTGTGAGGAACGGATGTAACTCCCCTACCCCCCTTTTTTCGGGGGGAGGGGAGTTTGGCAAAAGGGGAAGGAGACGCCCTGGGGTCGGATCACATGATATTATCTTCGCGCCACTTTCGCAAAAACCCTTTTTTTACGCCAGGTTTTGCTCGAGCTCAAAGGTACTGTTCTTATCTTGCTTTAATACAATGTTTCTTAAAGTCGGGTTTAAGATCTCTTCCCTCCCCCTCCTCTTCTTTCCACTGCTAGTCGTTACCATTAAAGGTCGAAAATTGCATTGCAGTCGGTGCAATCTCACAGGACGGATCTGGTTGGGCAGTAAACTTTGGGCTGCGTAGTTTCCAGAAAGTATCAGGCAGACGCGCCAGGGTGGGCTGCAAAGTCTCTTTGCGCGTTTTATGAAAAGGGGAGAAAGCCCACCTGTAGGAGTGACTCCCTTTGGAGAAATGAGTGTGGCTTTCGTTGCCTCCACCGCTGACGCCTGAGGGGCACTGGCCGTTCAGGTTGGACTCCATCGCGGACCAGGGGCGGGAGAGGCCAGTCTTTTGTAATCGGCTTGCCTGAGCTACTACTGTGCACCAGGTTGAGAATCACATGGCGCCCTTGGCCCCCGCTGGGCTTTGGGCTGCCGCAGTCTCCTGCGGTAACAATAGTGGGGAGGGAGGGGTCGGCTTCATTTGGCACACCCCCTCCTCACCCCCGCTTGCTTTCCAGGGCTTACCTACCCAGATCCTGCGTGCTCACTGACCTCTGATTTGGAACTGTCTCCCGCACTCCCAAACCCTCTCCCCGCGCCCGGGTCCGCCAGGGACGTGGAGTAGGTATAGTCTGATGACCGCATTTTGCCCAGTGTTCAAAGTGCTGTATGCTTAATTCCATTTTTATTGTGCTTCTTAAACGAAGACGTCGTCTTACTTTTCACAGAGAGCGTCCTTGGGCTTTGGCCTTTAAGCAGGCAGCCCTCAATTGGTTCTCATTAACTGTGGAATGAGAAGAGAAAGCAAGATAATTGCACCGTATCTTCCTTGCATTTGTGCATGTACTCAGTGGCTGCTACCGTTAACGATGCCTGCCAAGAAACCCTGATTTACTGGATGAGGGGGGCTCCTGGCAAAGGCAAAATCCTCCTAACAGTAGCACAAGGTGCCAGAGGTTAAAACTTTCACATGTGCATAGAGTGAATATGCTGTGTCTGTATTTCTTTCCTCTTGGGGCCTTAGGAACACTTTCAATCTAGCGGAGAGGTGGCGCGCATGCGCGCGCCGGGTGGGGGGACACCCCGGTCCCACGGCTCCGTGGGCCTCGTCGTCTGTCTCCGGTGGGGGGATGGGGTGAGCGCCGCGGGAGCGGGACCGGACGAGGTGGTAGCGAGTGCGCCATCCCGGGCTTGGCGCCAGTGGCACCGGCTCCAGCACCGGACGCCGCCCGGGCTGGCGTCCCAGGCGCGCCTTTAATTAAAGACTCCGGCTCGGGGGAAAGAGGGGAAAATGCCGACTACGCTCGGCCCGTGGGTAACTGGGGCTCGGTGGGGTTTTCGCTTTGGCGGGGTGGGGGTTCCGTTTCCTAATTCCTGTGCGGGCCGGGTGGGCGGGGGCGGGCTTTTTTCCCTGGGCTATTAAAGGCAGAGGGGCGGGCTTTTCCCAGGGATATAGCTTCGGACGGAGGGCCGAGGGGACGGAGCGCTCCTCGAGTGGTGGCAGGAAGGCTAGTGGCCCCGCGTCGTTCTGGCCGGGGGCACTTTGGGTGAGGCGTGCTCTCGCGGCCCCGATTAATTTCCTGAACGCTGTTTTCTCGCTTCTCTTCCTCCTCGGGCTCTGCGGGAGGCTGCGCTCGCGCCTGGCCCCCCGAGCGCTCGGGTGGCGCGCGCCGCCCGGGGTGTGTGTGGGGCGGGGGGGAAGGGAAGAGGGGTGGCCGGTGCGGGATCGCAGGGCGCGCCACCTGCGAGGGGCGGGCGCGGGCCGGGTCCCGCGCGGGGGTGGCCCTGGCCGGCGGCCGGGGCAGAAGGGGAGAACCTTCGTTGGGGCAGCTCTGATCGGGGAGAGTTGACTGGCTGGGTGGGAGGGGACGGAGCGGGCGGGACTTGAGAAAAGCAAAGTACCAGAGTGCAGTTGAGGGGTAGCGGGGAGCGCGCGGGAAACGACTCCCCCTTTCTCCTCCATCGCTGACCTTTAGGTTCCACGAGAACTTAGGGGGCTGTGCGGAGTGAGGGGGTGCACGTGGAGGGGGAAAAAAGGACTCCCCTCCCCCTTGGCTTCTCTCCCACCAACCCGGGAATGGAGGGGGAGGGAGGCGTGGGCTTGGCGCGTTTTTGGTGCTTTGAATGGAGAACTCCGTTTCCCATGATGCTTTGTTTCTTTCTCTTTAATCTCGGCGGCGGCGGCTGCAGCACGAGGACGGGAGCGCGTGGTGTGAGCAGCTGGAGCACACCCTGGGCGCGCGGGCGTCTCCCGGACTTCAACGGGAGCACTAGGTAAGGGTGTGAGAGGCGCGGGAAGCGGCCAAGGGATTCACAAAGGCGGACTTTTGGCGGGGGAGCGGGTTGTTTTCCTTTTACATTTTAAAGGAGTGGGAGAGTGGCTGCCCGGCACCGCGCGAGGTATACCAGATGAACGGTTAATTAAAGAAAGGTATTGACTGTAGAAGGCGCTCTCTGACCCGTGAGGGGCTCAATGTTGCCAAGTCGAGTCGGCAAATACTACGCGTTTTTGACTCCAGTTTGGAGTATTTTTTTAAGGGAGAAAAAATAATTTACAGGCGGAGAAACTCAATTTAAGAGGGAAAATGGTACTCTTTTCTACACTAATTTTACTCTTCTTTCCCCATAGAATTTAGATTTTTAGATTTTAGTGTAATTTTTATGAATCAGTTTAAGGAGTTTTCTTGTAAAGACTAGATTAATGCTCTGGGGTACCATGAAGGAAGTCCAACATTTAAAATTCCGTCACTAGTTAAACATTACAGATTCTGTGTCTCTGAATTTTTCTTTTTTTGACAAAACTTAACCCATCACGGAAGAGGTAGGGTAACCTTGTGAACCCTTTTCAAATAGGGGCTCATTTTCCTTGCTTCCCGTTCTTAGGTAAGATAAGCACTTGGGAATGGAGAAGGTTTTCTTATGGACGATAATGACAAGAAGGGAAGAGGAGCTAATCTGCCTTCTTTGGGTTTAATGGAGAAAATGGGTCCATAAATGTTTAAACAGAACAAGAGCCCTTTGAAATAGATCAAAATGTGACATCTCTAGGCCATCTGTGCATTATGTGAAGAGCGCAGAAGGCTGTGTTTCTTAAACCAGCTTTAAAGTTTCTGTCATAGTCTATTAATGGGTTGGGGGCAGGGAATGTTCATTTAATCTAACGGTCACTTTTTGTATGGAGCCCTACCTCAAGAAGCAAATAGTCTTCTGATTTTTACATGCGTCTTTCTCTGGATAAACCTCTTCTAAAATCAGGGGGGAGATAATGGGCCTGTACATTTTCTGGGAGGCAGATATCAAGTTTTCTTAGATGGAGAGGGGAAGTCCAAAATCCGCTTATACTTAAGAATTGGACTTTTGAAATTGCCAGTGTTATTTGTGTTCAACTCTGTGTGAGTAATTCAGAGTATTAATATTTCTCAGGACTTGGCTGAAATTCCAAAACCTAGCCGGGACTCTGAGCCAAAGAAAAGCTTGTTTCAGGAATATTAACTAGTAGTTTACTTGTTCAGTGTCTAATTTGTCTTTGTGCTTTTTGTTTCTGTTCCGAACCAGGTGAGTCTGAATAGATCTGTGAGCACGGAAAAGAAGAGCTCGTGGAAGACAGTTTTGCTACAGGAATAGGCCTTGGCCATGTAAAAGTGCTTACAGTGCAGGTAGCTTTTTGAGATCTACTGCAATGCAAGCACTTCTTACATTACCATGGTGATTTAATCAATGGCTACTGAGACCCGTAGTTTGTGCATAATGAAGCTGTTGGTGCTTTTGAGCTGTTTCTCATAATGTGTCTCTTGTGTTAAGGTGCATCTAGTGCAGTTAGTGAAGCAGCTTAGAATCTACTGCCCTAAATGCCCCTTCTGGCACAGGCTGCCTGATACACAGCATTGGAAAGTATGCGTTGACTAATAATTTGCATAGGACACGTTTCGAAGGTTTGTCTTTGGCTTTGTCCTTGTGTGTTGGGAGCAGCGGGTGGGGTTGTGGGCAGCCTCCAGTTTTTTGTACCAAGGATAAGATCGGGTCCCAGTAGTACCAAAGTGCTCACAGTGCAGGTAGTTTTGGCATCACTCTACTGTAGTGTGGGCACTTCCAGTACTCTTGGATAACAAATCTCTTGTTGATGGTGAGAACATTCAAAGACACTGCTACTCACAGTTAGTTTTGCAGGTTTGCATTTCAGCGTATATGTGTACATATGGCTGTGCAAATCCATGCAAAACTGATTGTGATAATGTGTTCTGTCGGCGGCCCTGTGACTACCTTCTCACGCATCTCCAGCCTTCGTACCCATTCATCCATGGGTGGGGATTTGTTGCATTACTTGTGTTACGTATAAAGTATTGCACTTGTCCCGGCCTGTGGAAGAAAGGAGGATTTTTATCGTCTTATTTTAATTTTTAAAAGTTGGAAGTTCTGATATTTGGTAATTGTAATATGACCTGTTTTGCTGTTGTCGGGTGGATCACGATGCAATTTTGATTAGTATAATAGGAGAAAAATTGCACGGTATCCATCTGTAAACCGCAGGACCCTTGTTGACGACAGTCTGCCAGTACTTAAGTAAGATGGTAAAATCCTTTCTCTAGTTACTGCCATTAAAAAATGTTTTGAAATGCGTCTGGAGTTTTAAAAATGATGATAACGATTTTTAAGATAAAATATTTGAAATCATGAAGGTGTGTTTTGGCAGTTTGGTGAAGGATCGGATTGTTAACTGAATGTAAATGGACCTTAATTTGTAAAATAAATTTATAGATCTGAAAAAATTTGACTCCCTTTTTTTTTGTTTTTTAAAAGATTAACAATGCTGGAAGATTTTTTTTTTTTTAATCTCATGGTTGGGTCCATGGCGGGGTGGGGCAGTCCTAAAGGGAAACTTGGGCATGTCTGCTTTTCAAGTTTGCATCTGCATAAAGCACCAAGACACCTAATTTGGGGAATTTTATTATGCTGACAAATATTTGGACAAAATGTGCTCATTTTGTTTTAAGTATGTGTGTTTATCCGTATGAGGGAGATGCAGAGTTGTAAACCAGTGGGTCATCAGCCCTTGAGGAACTGGGCACATTTGAGATCTAACCTGAGGGTAGAGTGAACTTGTTCGTCCACTCGGTTTGGGGTTCTATGATGAAAGCATTTGGTGGAAGGGCCACTGAGATGGAGAAATACCGCCTTGCTTTGGAGACTAGTAAATGCTGGAAACCTGGACATAGGCTTATTAGAATTTGGAGTTCAGGGGTTCTGTAGCGTGACTAACCTTGAGCAGAAATTACTCAGTTAGCTGTTTGAGACAGATCACAAGGTAGAAGAAGTGAATATTGACTAATAACACAATAAAAGTGTTAAGGTTATTCAGCCAGTTGCCACCCAGATAAAGCAGTTTGGATCCTGTAGTGGTTCTTAAACTTTAGCACTTTTAAAAACAGATACCCAATCTTACCTCCAGAGATTGACTGCAGGTCTAGGGTGAGGCCTGAGGATTTGCGTTTCCAACCTAGGTACCACCGATGCCTGGAGACCATTCTTGGAGAACGACTGCTCAAAAAGAATGAAAGACCTCAGCTTCTAGGACACAAAGTCAACAAAAGAAGTTGTCTATTTTAAATTTCATCTTTAGTCTTTATTTCTTATCAAAAAGAGATGTGGACTAACTAAAGATGTTATACGTGTGTGTCATTCTTATTTCCTGTTGCCATGGAACTTGGGAATTTTTAAATCCTTTTACTTTTCCCTTATAACATTGGTCCAAGAGGAGCTCTTACTGAATTGCACTTATCCTTGAGCTAGTTGCCTAAGGCTTCCGTTTCCTCATTAGGGGAAACAGTGATAATGTTGGTCTACCTCGAGGATATGTGGGTTAAGTGTGTTCTCGTTGGTAGTGGTTTGGGGGATGGATTTTACTTCTTAGTGATGAAGTGAAATCTTAATGAAAAGAGACTTTCGGTAGTAAATTCTGTCTTCCAGTATTAAGTAAGTGTGTGTGATTTTTTTAGTGACTAACGCTTGCGGCAATTATACAAGCATAAAGAACTCTACAGATATTTCCTGTGCTGTCTAATGCTTACTACTTTGTTGGTGCCTAATCATAGTTAAGTTTGATGTGGCAGCACAGCAAAGGTCTCCCTCCCCTCTAATAAAGTAGCTCAGTAAAAGAAGGGATTAAAGCTTATTTGTTATAATCCTTAACACCACCAAACCTCCGCTTTAATAATGCAAGTTTATTGTCTCCAGTGGTTCACTGGTGCTTTCCAAAGGTGGCTAGTATGCAGTTATTGCAGTTTCCACTTTTAATGGGCATGTGTGGATGGGCTCTGTTCCTGAGGGCTAGGCCACTTGGCCTGTTTTTGAGTCTCAATTCCTTCATCTAAAATCAAGGCTGACCTGGGCGATCCTCGGCTCTCTTCTAGCTTCAAATAATCGGATCTGTCTTTGTTAAAGTTAGATCTATCTCCAATAATTTTAAAAGTGCTTTGCATTTAAGTCATTTGTTTAGAATTTGGGGGAAAGGAGTCATTTAAATCGGTAGTTATATGGAAAATTAGTAACATACCATATGTAGCTTACTCATTTCTAAAGATTTATAGTAAGTTCAGGAGAAGCACTACCAGGTACATTGTTTGCCTTTGATTCAGAGAGTAGTTTAATATTCCATGGTTTTTCAAGGTCATCAGTGTGAGCATTAATTTTCCCCAGACAGAAGAGTCGCTATGGCATCGGTTTAATTATCCCAAACATATGTTGACTTAGAAGTTGACCTTTTGGCAATCCTGTTATATTAGCTTTGAAACAAGGGACTGTATAAAATTTTAGCTGAAAGAATCCTTCTTTATAGGTCACAATCCAGCTTTATTCTTAAGTAAGTAGGGAGACTGAAGCCCCAGAAGAAGTGGTTTTGAGTAGGAGTGGCATAGGCTCGAGGTTTTGATAAATAAACGATTAGGGACCAGTACGGTGAGTGCCAGGCTATATGTCCAGAGGCAGGGGGGAGGGCGCGTAACCCAGGTTGGGAATGGAGAGTGGCTGGGTCAGGAAGTCCTTCCCAGGGCCAGTGTCAGGAAAGGGGGCCTGAGGAGAGGTAGGCAGGAAGGCCAATGAGGGGTCTTTTTTAGGCAGAGTTTTTTATGCAAAAAGAAGAGGTCAGATGGAGGCTCTTCCAAAGAGCTACACTTGGTTCAGAATGGGCCGGCCCATGTGAGGAGAGAAGTAGGTTAGGACCAGATCATAGAACCTTGTCCCAAATGGAAAGGGAAGTCACTTAAGAGTTTTAGGCAGAGAAATGGCATAATCTACATTTGCCCATTTAGTAAGACCTCTCTGACAGCAACATAGAGGCTGGCTTGGAGACCACTGGGCCCAAAGCCAGCTAGGAGGCTGTTTTACAAGTGGGAGATGAAGATGCGAATAAGGACAGGGCCTCAGGATAGAGGTAGCGGCAGCTTTCTCCCATAAATACATGGATAAATTTAATACAGTTCCAACCAGTATCATGAAGGGATGGTTTCCAAACTTCACGACGATTCTAAAGTTCGTCTGTAAGAATAAATGGGGAAGAACAGTCAAGAAAGTGGTGAGGAAAAAAAAGAATCATGAAGTGGAACTTGTATTAACAGATACTAAAACTTATAAAGTAGCATTTTTAAAGTGATGCTACAACAAAAATAGATGCCTGTTGCTGAAATTTCTATGCTGTTCTACAGATGGAAGTATATATGTGTTTAGATGATCATTAAGGTGTCATTTCAAATTGGTAAAGAAAAGATAGGTTAGTAAAAATTGCTGGGATAATTGGTTAACTATTTTGAAAAAACCTGAAACAAAACAGCAGTTAAAGCTCTCATTCCACACATCAAAATAAATTCCAGATGGATGAAGGGTTGAATATAAAAAATGAAACCACATTATCTTAATCTCTCTACTTTTCTTTGAATTTTTCGTAACGAACAATTAAAACAAGAATTAAACTATAAAATACTAAGAAGAAAATAAGGTGACTATATGATCATGACATTGATAAAAGGTAATTTCAGCATAACATTGATGACAGAAACCACTAAAAAAAGATGAATTTGAACACATAAAAGGCTTCACATCAAAAACGATCTTAAAATTAAAAAGCAAAAAATAAACTCAAAAATCATAGTGTTCAATGTAGTATATATGAATAGTAAACTAACTTCCTCCCTCCCTCCCTCCCTCCCTCCCTTCCTCCCTCCTTCCTTCTGGGAATGTTTATTGAGGATCTATTATGCGCCAGACACCCTCTTAATGCTAGGGAATCAGTATGAACAAAACAAAGTCCCTGCTCTCACAGATCTTTTACTCAAGTCAGGGGAAACAGATAATAAAATAAATATGTACTATGTCAGATGGCAAGTGCTATGCAGAAAAATAAAGCAGGTGTATTCATTTGCTAGGGCTGCCATAACAAACTGGGTGGCTTAAAACCACACAAATTTATTCTTTCATAGTTCTGGAGGCTAGAAGTCCAAAATCAAGGTGTTGGCCCTCCGAAGGCTCTAGGGGATGATCCTCCCTTGTCTCTTCCCGACTTCTGGTGGTTGCCCTCAGTCCTTGGCATTCCTTGATTTGTAGTGCATCACTCCAATCTCTGCCTCTGTCGTTATATGATACTCTTCCTGTGTGTTTGTATGTGTCTCTCTGTCTCTTATAAGGACACCAGTCATTGGACTTAGAGTCTGCCCTAACCCAGTGTGACCTCATCTCAACTTGATTACATCTGCAAAGATTCCATTTCCAAATAATGTCACATTCACAGGTACAGGGGTTAGGACTTGACCATATCTTTTGGAGGAACACAATTCAACCAAGTATAGCAAGATGGGGAAACAGTGCTGGGGTTGGTTGCTATGTTAAAATACGACAATCGAGGGAGTTATGACTGATGAGGTGACAATTGAGTAGAGAGGAGGAGGTCATGAGGGAATGAGCTATGTGGGTATGGAAGGAAGAGCATAGTAATTACTCTTAATCTACAAGGAACCACATAATAATAACAGCTAACATTGAGCACTTTCTGTGTTTTAGACACTGCAATAATAAATGCTTTACATGCATTACCTCATAATTTTCACAACCCTTTAAGGTAGTAATATTCTACAAGATAAATCTATTATTATGTCCATATTAGAGATGAAGAAACTGAAGCTCAGAAAGGTCAAGTAATTTATCCAAGTTTGCACATCTGGTAAGCCAAGAACTAAATCCATATACGTCCATATCCTTCTGTCTGCAGAGTCTAAGAAAAAAACTCCTAAGTGATAACTTTTTAAAAGTTCATCCTCAGTAGTAATCTGTGCAAATTAAAACAACAGTGAGTTTTTCTTTTGACACATCAACTTTATCACGGTTAAAAAGATTGGGGATAAGAGTACATACTGTATAACTCCATTTATATGACATTCTAGAATAGATTAATCTCTGACAGGAAAAAAAATCAGAGCAGTGATTGCCTTTTGCAAGGGTAGGGGGCCCAACTGTGAGGGGGCATGGGAGAACTTTCTAGATGCAAATGTTGTTTATCTTGACAGGGGTTTGTGTTACACGGGGTGTGTGCATTTGTCAAAACTCATCAAAGCACATACACTTAAGATTCGTGCATTTCGCTATATGTTCATTTTATCTAAAAAAGAAATTAAATATTGAACTCTAGTTAATGACCAGCATGCTAAAGCATTTAGGGATAGAGTGAACTGATGCGAAACAACTTACTTTGAAGTGCATAAAAAATTAAGGTGGACTGATGAATGGCTGGATAGATATGCACTAAAGTCAATATAGCCAGCTGTTAACAATAGAACTTAGGTGATAAGGATGTGTGTGTTCATTGTATAATTCTTTTAGCTTTTCTTTATGTTCAGGAGTTTTTACAATAAAATGTTGGGAGAAGAACATGATTGGATGAGGGAAGAATATAGATAATTATA
Organism: Globicephala melas; assembly: GCF_963455315.2. Lineage (NCBI taxonomy): Eukaryota > Metazoa > Chordata > Mammalia > Artiodactyla > Delphinidae > Globicephala > Globicephala melas. Next base: position 14,837,587 of record NC_083335.1, on the reverse strand, counting down.
ATAATGACTAATAGTTACTGAGAGCTTACTATGTGCCAGGCCCTGTACTAGTGCTTTGCATGCAATATATCTTTTAATTCTCACGATAGCCTATGAAGTAAGAAATTCTATTATCTCTGTCTTACAGATGAAGAAAATCAGGCCCATAAAGGTTAAGTAACTTGCCCAAGGTGACACAGCCTGCAAGTAGGCGAGCGAGGCTATGAATCCAGCCTGATTCTAGTGCCCGGGCTGTATATGGAATTAGATAGTAAGTGGGAGAATCTCACTGATAGTTCATCTAATTAGAATGTGGTAGCACCGGAGTAGCCTAACTCCAAAGTCCACACTCTTTATTCCTACTCCTTGCAGTTTCTCTGGAGTGGCTCCTGGATTTCTGGCAAGCACAGCTGAAATAGAGAGGAACAGCAGGTGGTGGCGATAGGTAGAAGGTTGGGGGAAGTGATGCAGGATTGGTGGAGGTGACGGAGAAATATGATGAGGTCACTTTTGTATATGCAGGTTTGAGAGGTCTTTGGGACATCCAGGGAGAGATGAAGACAGCAGGTACTAGAGCAGAGGACACAGATCTGATTCTGCATGTCCATTAAAGCTTTGGCAGTGAGAAGAGCAGAGAGTGCTGAGGACAGAACCTCATTTAAAGAGTTGATGAAAAAAAGAGTATGCAGCCAAGCTGAGGATCGAAGAAAAAGCAGGAGAAAGTAGTGTCGTAGAGATCAGCATTTGTTGTGTATCCCAATTCCATATCATTTTCACTTAAGAACATCTGGTCTTGTATTGGAAAATACCCAAACAGCTTTATGTAGCTTGTCTTCTATAGGAACATATGAGAAAATTTCCTCATGAGTTATATTCGCCATATTTTTAACAAGACAAAGGAAAAGCAAGTTCACTTTAGGAAACATAACATTGTTTCTGTTGATGGTGAAGTGCGGGTTCTTCCATATTATTCCAGTAATTCCTCTTGTTCTCCAAGAATTTTTCCAGCCCTAGATTACTTTGACTATATGACAGAGCACTTTGAATGCTTTAAGAGAACCAAAATGTCAAACTGTATCTGTTTTACAGTGACTTCTGTTCTTTTGTTGCTTTGAGTAATTTATGTAGAATTGTGCTTAAAGGACAATCCTGTTTAAACACTCTATGTTGGAGGTCTGGGATGGTTTTTCAACTGACTTGTATGGAGCAATTATAATTACTATCCATAGTATTGGTTTTTAAAGTGTATCAAATTTGATTTTAGTACAGTCATTCGACAAAGGCTTAAGCATCTATAATTTGCTTAAATTGTTTTGGCCACCAAACTGGGGATATTACTAGAGCTATTTCTAGGAGCTGCTCAAAAGCATCGACTTGGGAAACACTGTTAAAGCCATTGCTTCTAATTTATTTCATGCATACGCGATGGTTTTCTGCATTGAATAATTTGAAAACAGCCATAGTTTAGCTTAATGCATAAGTATGTTATTTTAATTTTGACAGAGCTCTTAAATTTTAGGATAGGAACTGACTGTATTGAATGCAACTGGAAATAAGTATACCTGTTTGACAGTAAAAACATATTATCAGTAATTTTTCTATAGACAAAAACTTCATAATGCCCCCAGGCTTTTAGGTGCTGATTTATGTTATACCATGGTTGATTCAGACAAAATTTATAATCTTTAATATTAATAATTGGAAGCAGTATTTGAATAAATAGCGATTCTTTCTTGAACATGAAAAATAAATCAGAAACCAAGAATATTGTTTTTGCTTCATCAAGTTGAGCAACTTTCACTTCCTTTCTTCCTGGCCCAACTCTGTGATCTTCCCCACATTTCAGAGTATAACTGAAACATGGCTTAAACTTTTACTTGTAGGTACATTATTAACAATAAGCACTTTTGAAAAAGTTTGACTACCACGGTGGTTGTGTGTGTGTGTGTTTAGCACTGTGTTTTTAAAGTGTGGTCAGATGAGGTTCGACCAAGTGACCTTAGGGGGACTGGCCTATCATATAATAATCTCTATCTTAGCTCTTAGCACAGATTCTGTAGGAGAGTGAATCTCAACCACAAACCATCACATTATTCTTGGCAAAACCAGCAAAACCAGCATCACTCTATCAATTAGTGTGTGTGTGTGTGTGTGTGTCTTGTGATGGGATAACCAGTCAGTAGGGGTTTTAGTTATGCTGAATTGATTTTTTAATTATCACCCCAGGCAATGACTAGTCTAGGCCAGAAAATAGTGGCAAAGCCACTATTGAATTCTGGTCTGAGCTTGCTAGCAAATTTGCTATGTGACCTTGCGTATCAACATTAAACCCTGCTAGTCCTTCACCTGTAAGTGGAGAGAACCACAGCCTCCTTTCCTTATTAAAGGTTTCTTTCACCCTACAGAAAAATCAAAGTGCCACATCCTTGGGCAGTACAAAGATCCAGTAGTGGATATCTCTCATAACATTTTGTTGAAGGTTAAGTCAGTGATAGGAAAGTCTAGCTGGAACCAATCTGGAAAATTACGGGACATTAATTCACTGCTTTGACAGCTGATTATTTATTTATTTATTTACTTACTCACTCACTCACTTACTTATTTATTTAGGTTGCGAGGCATGCAGGGTCCTAGTTCCCTGACCAGGGATTGAACCCACGCCCCCTGAATTAGAAGGGCGACTCTCAACCACTGGACCGCCAGGGAAGTCCCAGACAGCTGATTATCTTGGAGGAAGGCTTATCCAGACTTCATGATGGGGCGACACTAAATTGAAGGCATCTCGATTCAATCCTAAAGTGTAAGTGCATATAATTTTTGTAAATTTCAGGGGTGACTTGATGTGTCCACTAAATTCCTGACATTGAACTAAGTAGGTAAATACCTACCAAAGCAGCTTATCTGGCCTTAAGCAATTTTCAGGCTGGAGAACATCAACTACTCAAGCTAGAAGGGAAAAGGAATGAACATTTAGAGTGCTTACATGTGCTGGATGTTTTATACATATTGTCTAATTGGATCATCACAAGGATCCTGGGAAGTAGGATTTATGCCCATTTGAGGCTCAGAGCAGTTACGTATTGTATTTTTTTTAACTTACTGTAATTTGGCCAAGATCACAAATCTAGTTAAATAATAAATTGGCTTAAATGCCACTTCTTTTTTTTTTAGCTTTTCAATTTTTATTTTTATTTATTTAAAAAAATTTTCTATTTATTTATTTATGGCTGTGTTGGATCTTCATTGTGGTGTGCGGGCTTCTCATTGTGGTGGCTTTTGTTGTGGAGCACAGGCTCTAGGCATGCGGACTTCAGTAGTTGTGGCACGTGGGCTCAGTAGTTGTGGCTCACAGGCTCTAGAGGGCAGGCTCAATAGTTGTGGCACACGGGCTTTGTTGCTCTGCAGCATGTGGGACCTTCCCAGATCAGGGATCGAACCCATGTTCCCTGCATTGGCAGGCGGATTCTTAACCACTGTGCCACCAGAGAAGTCCCTATTTTTTAAAATTTTATATTATTGAAGCATAATTGATTTACAATGTTGTGTTACTTTCTGGTATATAGCAAAGTGATTCAGTTATACACACACATATATATATATTCTTTTTCATAATCTTTTCCATTATGGTTTATTACAGGGTATTGAATATAATTCCTTGGGCTATGCAGTAAGACCTTGTTGGTAATCCATTCTATATATACTAGTTTACATCTGCTAATCCCAAAATCCCAACCCGTCCCTCCCCTCCCCCGCTCCCCATTGGCAGCCACGAGTCTGTTCTCTATGTCTGTGAGTCTGTTTATGTTTTGTAGATATGTTCATTTTTGTCATGTTTTAGATTCCACATATAGGTGATATCATATGGTATTTGTCTTCCTCTCTCAACTTACTTCACTTTGTATGGTAATCTCTATGTCCAACCATGTTGTTGCAAATGGCATTCATTCTTTTTCATGGCTGAGTAACATTCCACTGTGTGTGTGTGTAACCACATCTTCTTTAACCATTCATCTGTCAATGGACATTTAGGTTGTTTCCATGTCTTGGCTATTGTAAATGGTGCTGCCATGAACATAGGGGTGCATGTATCTTTTTAAATTATAGTTTTGTCTGAATATATGCCCAGGAGTGGGATTGTTGGATCATGTGGCAACTCTATTTTTAGTTTAGTGTTTTTGGGGTTTTTTGGCCATGCTGAGTGTTTTGTGGGATCTTAGTTCCCCAACCACGGGTTGAACCCGTGCCCTTGGCAGTGAAATGTGGAGTCCTAATCACGGACCACCAGGGAATTCCCTATTTTTAGTTTTTTGAGAAACCTCCATACTGTTTTCCACAGTGGCTGCATCAGTTTACATTCCCACCAACAGTGAAGGAGGGTTCCCTTTTCTCCACACCCTCTGCAGCATTTATTGTTTGTGGACTTTTAAATGATGGACTTTCTGACCGGTGTGAGGTGATACCTCATTGTAGTTTTTTTTTTTTTTTTAATATTTATTTGTTTGGCTGCACCAGGTCTTAGTTGCGGCAGGCGGGATCTTTCATTGCAGCATGTGGGATCCAGTTCCCTGACCAGGGATCGAACCCGGGGCCCCTGCATTGGGAGCACGGAGTCTTAACCACTGGACCACCAGGGAAGTCCCCTCATTGTAGTTTTGATTTGCGTTAAATGGCACTTTAGAGAAACCTCACTCGATACTCTGTGGAAGGTAGATTTCCACCTCCCCCCATCCCCACAGACTATTTCTATCATAGTATTTACTGTATGACATTTATCCAAATTTATAGTTATTTGTTCATTTGCTTGCCTCTTGCCTGTTTTCCCAACTAGAATGTAAGCTTTGTAAGGGCTGGGACTACCCCAGTATCAGCCTCGTTCATCTCTGTCTCCAGTGCTTAACTTGGTGACTGACACATCGTGGACACACCATAAATATTCCTTTAGTGAATGAATGAATGAATCAAAAAGCTTGTCTGACACAGACTTTTTTCTTTCCACAACATAACATTGACTCACATGTTTAGAGATGGAAACGTTGAGAGTCAGAGATGTTAAATAACTTGCCCAAGAGGCCTAATACAGGTCAGACCATGAAGGCTGATCGTGGTCCAAAGACCTGTGATTACATCAATTCACACTGGCCCCAAGTTGCTTGTATTTTAGTTTGCTATAGAACCATCAAACAAGCAGCACAAAGGATCTGGGATCAAGGACATAAGCAAGGGAGTGGATGCAGTTCCCAATGACTCAGTTTCTTGCAGAGGTCTGGTGGTCAAGGCAGTCTTCCAGGGGTGAGAAACCTGCCAGGTGGGAAGAGCCCTGGAGCCAGGCTTACAACTTTGTGTAATATTCTTCTGGGAGTAGCCACATCCTTCCTCAAGGGGCTTCCCACTACAGCAGGCAATTCTTCGCTGCACTGTGGTGGCATGCTGAAGACTTCTCTGTCGTACTGGGTCTTTGGGCTCCCCAAACGTCACAACTGGCTAGTGGCAGAGCAAATTCAGCTCTCTTGACTGAAAGCCAGATTCATGTCACAATGCATACTGATGTAGTTGGCTATTACTGCCCAATATAGTAGGATATGATGTGATCATTGTCTGGGAAATATCCATATAGGAGAATTAGGGAAGAGTCAAGTTGTAAGGCTGCAAGAGTAAAGTCAGAATCATGAGGTCATGGTCCAGAAATGGCCCACAGTGGAAGAAGTGTGTGCTCGTGGGCAATTTACTTAACTTCTCTGTGACTCAGTGTCCTTATCTATACAATGAGGATACGGGAAAGTTTTTAACGCCCTTAGTTTCAGCTCATTCCTCCATTAAGTGGAGATAATGAGGCCTAGTGTGTTGTTTCGATGAAATAATAAGACATAAATTTAGCGAAAGTCTTGGTCTATAGCAAGCACCCAATAAATGTTAGTTGCTTTTGTGAATACTAAAAAATAATAAAAAGAAGTGCTAGATGAAAATTAAATGAGGAATATCTGTAATTGGAATAGTGTCTGACACATAGTAAGCTACATATTTGGGCTTGTTAAATAAGACAAATAAAAATAAAAGTGAGGGACTTACCTGGTGACACAGTGGTTAAGAATCCGTCTGCCAACGCAGGGGACATGGGTTCGATCCCTGGTCCAGGAAGATCCCAAATGCTGTGGAGCAACTAAGCCCGCGAGCCACAACAACTGAAGCCTGCGTACCTAGAGCCTGTGCTCTGCAACAAGAGAAACCACCGCAATGAGAAGCCCGCGCACCGCAATGAAGAGTAGCCCCCAGGCTTCTCTGGTGGCGCAGTGGTTGAGAGTCCACCTGCCAATGCAGGGGACACGGGTTCGTGCCCCGGAACGGGAAGATCCCACATGCCACGGAGCGGCTGGGCCCGTGAGCCATGGCCGCTGAGGCTGCGCATCCGGAGCCTGTGCTCCTCAACAGGAGAGGCCACAACAGTGAGAGGCCCACGTACCACAAAAAAAATAAATAACAAGTAGCCCTCTCTCGCCTCAACTAGAGAAAGCCCGCACACAGCAACAAAGACCCAATGCAGCCAAAAATAAATAAATACAGTTTTAAAAAATTAAAAAATGATATAAGGTACAAAGAAAGAAAGTTATAGGTAGAGTGCCTTAACCTATCTTTTTTTTTTTAACATCTTTATTGGAGTATAAGTGCTTTACAATGGTGTGTTAGTTTCTGCTTTATAACAAAGTGAATCAGCTATACGTACACATATGTCCCCATATCCCCTCCTTCTTGCGCCTCCCTCCCACATCCCTATCCCACCCCTCTAGGTGGTCACAAAGCACTGAGCTGATCTCCCTGTGCTATGCGGCTGCTTCCCACTAGCCATCTATTTTACGTTTGGTAGTGTATATATGTCCATGCCACTCTCTCACTTCGTCCCAGCTTACCCTTCCCCCTTCCCGTGTCCTCAAGTCCATTCTCTATGTCTGGGTCTTTATTCCTGTCCTGCCCCTAGCTTCTTCATAACCATTTTTTTCTTTTTTAGATCCCATATATATGTGTTAGCATACGGTATTTGTTTTTCTCTTTCTGAGTTACTTCACTCTGTATGACAGACTCTAGGTCCATCCACCTCTCTACAAATAACTCAATTTCGTTTCTTTTTATGGCTGAGTAATATTCCATTGTATATATGTGCCACATCTTCTTTATCCATTCATCTGTGGATGGACACTTAGGTTGCTTCCATGTCCTGGCTATTGTAAATAGAGCTGCAATGAACATTGTGGTCCATGACTCTTTTTGAATTATGGTTTTCTCAGGGTATATGCCCAGTAGTGGGATTGCTGGGTCATATGGTAGTTCTATTTTTAGTTTTTAAGGAACCTCCATAGTTTTCTCCATGGTGGCTGTATCAATGTACGTTCCCACCAACAGTGCAAGAGGGTTCCCTTTTCTCCACACCTTCTCCAGCATTTATTGTTTGTAGATTTTTGATGATGGCCATTCTGACTGGTGGGAGGTGATATCTCATTGTAGTTTTGATTTGCATTTCTCTAATGATTAGTGATGTTGAGCATTCTTTCATGTGTTTGTTGGCACTCTGTATATCTTCTTTGGAGAAATGTCTATTTAGGTCTTCTGCCCATTTTTGGACTGGGTTTTTTGTTGTTTTGATACTGAGCTGTATGAGCTGCTTGTAAATTTTGGAGATTATTCCTTTGTCAGTTGCTTCATTTGTAAATATTTTCTCCTATTCTGAGGGTTGTCTTTTGGTCTTGTTTATGGTTTCCTTTGCTGTGCAAAAGCTTTGAAGTTTCATTAGGTCCCATTTGTTTATTTTTGCTTTTATTTCCATTTCTCTAGGAGGTGGGTCAGAAAGGATCTTGCTGTGATTTATGTCATAGAGTGTTCTGCCTATGTTTTCCTCTAAGAGTTTGATAGTGTCTGGCCTTATATTTAGGTCCTTAATCCATTTTGAGTTTATTTTTGTGTATGGTGTTGGGGAGTGTTCTAATTTCATTCTTTTACATGTGGCTGTCCAGTTTTCCCAGCATCACTTAATGAAGAGGCTGTCTTTTCTCCATTGTATATTCTTGCCTCCTTTATCAAAAATAAGGTGAGGGCTTCCCTGGTGGCGCAGTGGTTGAGAGTCCGCCTGCCGATGCAGGGGACGTGGGTTTGTGCCCCAGTCCGGGAGGGTCCCACGTGCCACGGAGCGGCTGGGCCTGTGAGCCGTGGCCGCTGAGGCTGTGCGTCCGGAGCCTGTGCTCCGCAACGGGAGAGGCCACAGCAGTGAGAGGCCCGCGTACCACAATAAAATAAAAATAAGGTGACCATATGCGCATGGGTTTATCTCTGGGCTTTCTATCCTGTTCCATTGATCTATATTTCTGTTTTTGTGCCAGTACCTGGCTTAACCTATCTTAATACCTTCATCATTTTGGGTCCCTAATTGTCAATTGGGAGTTTTCCTTCAATGGGTATATATTTCTTGTTTTATCACTTTCTTCGTAGGGTTTCCAAAATCAACTTTATAGGGACATACTTTATAATCCTTTATTAAAACACAGCAGTTTCTCCTGATTCTCACCCCAGCAAGGTTCAAAGAGGCCCAGGGACCCCAGGGGTTAAATGTCAGAACATCTTGTGAGAGAACAGGGGAAAGCTAGAATTATATGTTTCAACAGGTGTTTTATGATGGAAACTCATTAAACTACATGAACATGTGAAAATAATACCCTGCACTTGTATGATACTTTTCACTACTTCCTTCAAAGTATTTCATGTCTAGTATTTCATTTGTTCATATAAGGTCTGTGTGTGGTAGGGAGAGCAGGTATTCTCATTTGACATAAGAAGAAACTGAACCCAGAGGCGTTCAATTTAGTCATCCAACATTTATTGAGCCATTACGATGTGTGAGGCATTTGTGATACAAAGATGGATAATACATAGTAGCTGCCTTTAATTAAACCATCTCTTGAAATAGAGTATGTTAAATGCTGTCATGGGGTATAGGAGGGGCATGGCGATCAACTCTGTGTGTGTGTGTGTGTGTGTGTGTGTGTGTGTGTGTGTGTACGTGTGTGTAAGGGGGAGGGAATTGGGGCAGCCTGCACAGAAGTGCTCCTTGGATTGGGTTATAAACAGTGGTGTGCTGGTAAATACTTAACAATGGGCTCTCTAGGGAAAACCAAGCCCTTACTTGTGGCATTTGCTGATTTCTGTGCTGTAAATACTCCTACCAACTTCAGGCTACCAATGTGAAGTCAATGAATACAGAGTTGGGAAGGGATATACAGCAGCACGTCTTTTTTTTTTTTTTTTACTAATCAGATTTATTTATATAATAGAATATTAAACATTTGCTTATAAAATATTTTTCCTATAATTCACATGCTTTTATACGTGAGATTTTTATTTGGGATAGACAAAGGTTTTTTTCTAACTTCGCCTAAATTTCTCTAATAAGTTTGTAATAGAGTTAAAAGCTTTTCTTGGGTCACATATGTAGTTTGTTTTATTTTTTTAACATCTTTATTGAAGTGTAATTGCTTTACAATGTTGTGTTAGTATCCAGCAGCAGGTCTTTATAGAGTATTTCCACCACACAGATGCAATGGACATAAACAGCATCACAAACATGGATAACAGTAAAATGTGGAAAAGTAATTAGGAAGTGATGAGTTTTGAGTATTGATTACCTTTACTTTTAATATAATTTACTTAATTTGAAGTTTATTTAATTTAACTTTGAATAATGGCGGCGTTTAACAACCAGTTCACAGAATTTGCGTTTAACAATCAGCTCTCATGAGCCTGTGATCTGATTCCAGCACACCACTGGCAGAGTGAGTCGCTAGGTAAGTAAGCAGGGGAAGGACATTTCAAGTCGAGAGAATCACGGGTGTCAAGGCAGCAAGCATAGGAAAGAGCATATAGTGCTTTTACAAAACTGCACATGATCTGGTGAGTGTTCTTAGAAATTGATTTTCTGTGATGCTAATGAATTTTAAGCTTCCGGGCTCCTCACTTGTGGGGCCTCTTCCCGCAGAGAGTCTCTTACCTAATCTTGTATTTGTAATTTTGTATTCTTTTTCTTAAAGATATCTCATTGAGTGGTATATACTGCAGATGCCGAATTAACTCAACCCCTGAGTGCCCTATTTAAGAAAGAACAGAGCCAGAGATGAAGTTGTTGAGGATAATGGAGAATCTGTTATGTCACACAAAGAAGCAGACTTGGTCCTGTAGGCACTAAGGGAAGTGATCTGATCAGATATGTGCTTTGCTAGCAGCAGCTTTTGCTGTGTGTGGAGAATGGGTGGAGGCGCTCTGGTAGCAGTCCAGGTGGTTTGGACTAGAGACTTGGTGGTGGAGATGGTGGGATGGGTTCAAAGATATTATGAGGTAAAGTCAGCAGGACTTGGTAGTGAATTCGATTATATTACATGGGGAGGGGTAGTAAGGAAGAAGAGACAAGGATAACTCTTAGTTTTCTGGTTTAGGTCACCCGGTGGATGGTGGTTCCACTGAGCAGGACAGAGCCTTGTAAGTAAGGTGTATAAACTACAAAATTCTCAAAAGGCACTCATGAATGGAGGATGGGATTTTCAGTCAGCAAGACTTAGGTTCAAATCCTGGCTCTGACAATTGTAGCAGAACTAGAAACTGGGCGAGTTGTTTAAACTGAGCCTCAGTTTCCTCATCTCTAAAATTTGAGTGTTCTCATGGAAATTAAGTTAACTTTGTAAAATAGGACTCAATACATTGGAAGAAGACCACATAGGGGGTGGGGAAGAAGATAAGTTGGACAAATCAATCGTGTTGGATCTGAAGTGCTTGCAGAATATCCAAGTGGAGATATCCAATATGAAGACAGAGCCTTGGAGATACGAATATTTTAAAGGACAGTTGAAGAAAGACAATCCAATAAAAGAGACTGTAAATGAGTGACCACGAAGATAGAAAGAGGACTAGGAAATAGTGATGTCATGGAAATCACTGCTGAGCCTCTTAGCCCCACAGCCTCCCAGTCAATTGACTTCAACTCTGCCTACTTCAAACCCCGCATTTGCACTATCTTTTTTCCAAATCCCTATCTTTACCATCGAGTCTAGTGTCCATGGTCCATCCATACAACATCTGTCATAGCATACTCCTACCTCCCTTGTCCTGATACAATACCCATTGTGCAAAATCCCAACTGTGGATCGATACAACAGCCCCCCTTTCTCTGCTCCCACACCTGGGTGGCTAAACGCTGCCAGAGAATAGGACACACCCAAGTGGGAACTGATGTCTTCATGATCTCAGAGGAGTTCACCATGCTGCTCTTTAAGTGTCCATATCCTGATTCTCCCAATTTTCTCACAGCACTGGCTTGTGAGACTGCTAGGGAACCGTTGGCCGAAGCAAAAACCACCCACCTTGGCCAGGCACGATGATAACCACTTGCATGAGTTGTCTCACAATAGGAGGTTCATAGCACTGCCACCGAAAACTAACTGGGAAAATTTGGGAGGGGCGAAAAGAGGGAGGAGACTCCCGCCCATAATATGTCTTGTGAAACTAACTGGAAGAATCCAGGAGGGGCCAAAAGGAGGGAGGAGATGCCAGTCCATAATACTGTCCTACCAACATCCCAGAATCCTTCTCGCTGGAATCCATCTTAGCTGAGGGATGCATGTGCCACCAGGAAGGACCCTGAGTCAGATCAAATATGGGCACAAGCATGATGAGCGGCTAGAGACAAGCCGGGAACTAACCCCATTCCCATAAAACCTGAGACTGCGAGCCGTGTGACAGAGCAGTGCTCCTGGGTTCCCTCACCCTGCGGCTCTCCGTCCGGGTGCCCCTTTCCAATAAAGTCTTTTGCTTTGTCAGCACGTGTGTCTTCTCTGACAATTCATTTCTGAGTGTTAGACAAGAGCCCACTCTCAGGCCCTTCCTGCAATAAGAAGAGCTGAATTTTCCTGTAACCTCTAAGAAGGGCACTGAAGTTATCTGAGAAAGAAAAGAAGCTGACAGATTGGAGGAAGTCTGCTCATCATGACTGTATGCATTCAGGGCATGGCTGTAAGGCTGGGAATAAGATGAAACTGGTCTTATCTCAGTGGAGCAATGTGGAGGGGTGACAATAGCTAAGATGCAATGGAATAATACACTCAGCATCAGAGGCTGATTTACCTTGAAGCTATTGAAGTTTCAGCTTCAGGGCCCCTCATTTGCACAGACGAATTCCAAGGCCTGTACTTAATTTTTTATTCATAATTGTGTGTTATTTTTCTTTAAAAGGCTCTTCAGGGACTTCCCTGGCTGTCCAGTGGTTAAAACTGCACGGTCCCACTGCAGGGGGCACAGGTTCGATCCCTGGTCGGGGAACTAAGATCCTGCATGTCATATAGCGCGGCCAAAAAGGAAAAAAAAAAAAAAAAGGCTCTCCAAACTGTGTACATCGGGTCCCATCAAACCTGGATCCACCTCTGATCTGAGTGTTACCAGCTTAAACAGCTGCTTATTACTGCAGCCACAAGGCTGTGTAAGCCTGCTAGAACTGAGATGCCAGCCCAGGAAGAAGGAGGATGATGGGAAGATTCTCAATTGATGAAGTTTGTTTATTTAAGTGATATGTTCTTTATTTTTAATAGGCAAAATACATAGATTGTAGATCATCTTCCATTCAATAGGCACCAAAGAATATACAGTGAGACACAAGTCTCCCTGTCACCACCCCATTCTTTCCCAAGACATATCCACTTGTTACTAGTTTCTTGTGTATTCTTTTCAGAGATAATTACATATATACATGCAAGCATGTATATTCTTTTGTTTGGCTTCTCCTTTTTTACACACCTTTATAGTATGCTATACCCAATGTTCTTCACTTTGTTTTTTTACTTTACAATACGTTTTGGAATTCATTCCATGTCAATCCAAAAAGAGCTACCTCATTCTTTTTTAACAGTTGTAGACTGTTCCCTTGTGGACATGGACCGTAATTTATTTAACCAATCCCCTATGCTGGACATTTTGTTCGTTTTCAATCTTTTGCTATTGTTATCACAAACAATATAGACTGAATTGAAATCCGATTATGACTTGAGATAGAGACTGAACTCTTATTGAAATAATAAAGTCACTTTTTTTTTTTGGCTGCGCTGCACAGCTTTCGGGATCTTAGTTCCCCGACTAGGGATTGAACCTGTGCCCCCTGCAGTGGAAGTGCAGAGTCCTAACCACTGGACCGCCAGGGAATTCCCTAAAGTCACTTCTTGTGCACAACTGAACACAAATCACTTAAGACTTGTACTCTTTACAGTACTCACCTTAAAGTGTTAACGATGATTAGGTTAGTTAATATTTATAAAGCACTTGTCCTCTTCCCTAGGGCTCACAGAATGAGAAGTGTCTGTTCATAACCAAAGCAAATCCCTCCACCTGTGTCCCAGGTCTCCATCCCTCCCATGCCTTCATTAACCTTGATATGTCAAGTGGGTCCTCTATCTCCCTTTCTACTGACTCCTTTCTCTAGCTATAAACATTATCTTATCTCTCCCGTCCTGAAGAAAACCACCCTTTGTATTTCTTAGGATTAGATTCTGCTGTGAGTAACAACACCCACCCTAACAATGGCTTAAACAAAATTGAAGTTTATTTCTCATCCAAGGCTGATGTGGCGGTTGTACAGTTATCAGGGACTTGGGCTCCTTCAGCTTTCCACTCTGCCATTCCCAGAGTGTGGCTCTCTTCCTCAGGGTCCAAGATGAAGTGCAAACCATTGTATCCATATTCCAAGCAGCAAGAAGGAGGAAGGGGTAGGAAGAGGCAAGGGGCACACATCAATGGTCTTTCAGGGAAATATGCTAAATGCTATTATATGACATTTCTGCTTATATCTCACCGGCCACACAGCACTTCAAGAGAGTCGGGAAGTGCAGACTTTATTCTAATTTAGATGATCGTGTGCCCAGCTTAAAACCAGTCTTCTATAAGGAGGGCGATGAATGTCGGTTAGGCAGCTAGCAATCTCTGTAACATCTTCCCTCAGCCCTCCTTTCTCTTTTCTTTTCTTTTTTCATAGCCATGCTTCTCAAAAGCATGGTCTACACTCATCTTCTCCATTTACTCCCCCTTCAGTTGTTTTTTAGCTCATTGGAAACTTCCTTACTCCTGAACTTTTCCAAGGTCACCATTTTTTCACAAGTTTATTTATTAATAACTTATTCAACAGCATTTATTGAATGCCTAGTAGGTGTCAGGTACTGGGCTACATATTGGTGATATAGAGATAAATAAGTCAAAGGTGTCCTGGCCCTACAGGATTCTCAGACGAAGTGAGAGAGTGGCATGGACATATATACACTACCAAACGTAAAATAGATAGCTCGTGGGAAGCAGCCGCATAGCACAGGGAGATCAGCTCAGTGCTTTGTGTCCACCTAGAGGGGTGGGATAGGGAGGGTGGGAGGGAGACGCAAGAAGGAGGGGATATGGCGACATATGTATACGTATAGCTGATTCACTTTGTTATAAAGCAGAAACTAACACACCATTGTAAAGCAATTACACTCCAATAAAGATGTTAAAAAAAAAAAAGAAGTTAAGGGCTTCTTGGAAGAGTGTTACGGACAAGGATACACAGCATTCTGGGAGGTGCAGGTAGTCTGAAGTGGTTAGGGTGAGGGATGCAGGAGGCAGCGTGGAGAACAGGTCAGCTGGGGCTAGATTACAAAGGCCTTGATGTATACGTAATGCCGCAAAGCCCAGTGGGCTTTGTACACATGTTTATGGAGCTCCCTCTTTAACTTTCTCCTGGGTGTAAGGTGCAACGTGGAGAGCTGGTGAACAGAAGGACCTGATTAGATTTGTGTTCGGATAGGTCACTTTAGCTACTGGGTGGAAGGTGGAGAGTGGGGCAAGAGTAGAAGCAGAGAGGTCAACTACAATTGTAGCCCAAGTGCGAGAGGATGCTGGTCTGGACTAAGAGAGAGAGAACTTGATAAATCTGAAACATATTCAGGAGGGAGAAGGGTAAGATTCAGTGACTAAGTAGCTGCATGAGTAAAGGAGCAGTCGAGAATGATTTTTGGCTTGGGCAAGTAGGTTGACAATGGTGCCAGTACTGAGTAGGGGAAGACTAAGAGGAAGAGTTTGGGTGGTGGGATAATTAAGAATGCTAAGTTTGAGATGCCTAATAGACCATTAAGCAGATAAGTCAAGTAGCTAGTCATTTATGCAAGTCTAGAGCTAGCAATATCTAAATACATGGCTAGAGACATAATTTTGGGCAACATTGGCATCTGGAAATTGAACCCTTGGTCATTCATGAGATCTCCTTAGAAGAATGCAGATTAATAAAAGAAGAGGTCAGGGCTTCCCTGGTGGCGCAGTGGTTGGGAGTCCGCCTGCCGATGCAGGGGACGCGGGTTCGTGCCCAGGTCTGGGAAGATCCCACATGCCGCGGAGCGGCTGGGCCCGTGAGCCATGGCTGCTGAGCCTGCACGTCCGGAACCTGTGCTCCGCAACGGGAGAGGCCACAGCAGTGAGAGGCCCGCATACCGCAAAAAAAAAAAAAAAAAATTAAAAATTAAAAAAATATATATATATAAAATAAAAAGAAGAGGTCATAGGACCAAATCTTTTGGATCTCCAACATCTAATGGTTTGATAGAAGAAGATGAGCCTGAGAAGGGTCAGCCAGAGAAAAACAATGACACTATAGTTTCATGGAGGCCAGGAGGAAGAGGCCAAGTGAAGAGACTGCTAAAAGAAAAAGGAAAGAGTTTCCAGTGCTAAATGTGTGGAAGATAAGTAAAAACATGTCCACTAGACTTGAGGACATGCAGATCATTTGTGACTCTAATGAAAGATGTTGTGGTGGAGTTATGGGGAAAGAGGGTTGATTGATTGAGTGGAGACGTGAGTAGAGGGTGAAAATGGAGATTTTCAATATAGAGAACACTTTGAAGAAATTTGGCTTATCAGGAAGACAGAGCAACAGTAGGAGTAGGAAGGGAATGGAAGGATTCAGTTGAAAGGGAGGCATTGCATATATTCAGAAGGAAAAGATAGTTGAGAGTGTAAGGTTCCTGAGAAACTAGGAGGGGTGAGGTCAGTGGTTCTCAAGTGTGGTCCCTGGACCCGTTGTAGCACCATCACTTGGAACTGCTTAGAAATGCAGATTCTTGGCCCTCATTTCAGACTGACTGAATTAGAAACTTGGGGTAGGGCCCAGAGTGCTGTATTTTAACAAGCATTCCAGGGGATTCTGATCTGCACTCAAGTTTGAGAGTCACTGTACCATAGATAAAAGGGAGGATATCTCTTTTACTGTGACTGGAGAGAAAGAGAATCAGAAAAGTACAGACGTGGGGAATACCATGACGGGCCAGTGGTCAGGACTCTGCGCTTTCACTGCCGAGGGCGTGGGTTCAATCCCTGGTCGGAGAACTAAGATCCTACAAGCCATGCAGCGTGGCCAAAAATAAATTAAAAAATAAATTAAAAAAATTAAAAAGAAAAGTACAGATGTAGATCGATGCATCAGTTTGGTATGGGGAAGTTCATTCATTCATTCATTCAACAAATATTCACAAAGTATCTAACATGTTCCAGGCACTAAGGATACAGACCAACAAATTCCTGACCTCATGCAATTTACATTCTACTAGCAGGAGACACAGTAAGCTAATAAATAAAGAACTCTATCCTAATAAAGACCTCGGATCTTATTCTGAGTGAGCAGGGAAGTCATTACTAGAATGTAAGCTCCATGAAGGCAGGAATTTTTATCTGTTTTGTTCACTGCTGTGTCCCCATGGCTTAGAATGGTACCTTGATTATGTTTGTTGAACGAAAAATTTGGAGGGTTTTGAGTTGACATGATTTGGTTTACATTTTTAAAAGTCTCACTCTGTTGAAAATAGACATTTGAGGTCAACTGTGGGAGCAACGAGACCAGTTAGAGGCTGCTGCAATATTCCAAGCAAGAGTTGATCGTGGCTTAGTACACGGTGCTAGTAGTAGAGATGGTAAGAAATGGTCAGATTCTGAATATATTTCGAAAGTAGAAGCAGCAGGATTCTCTGACATACTAGATGTAGGGTGGGAGAAAAAGAGGAGAGTCAATGATGACTGGAAGTGTTTAGGCTTGAGAAGCTTGAAGACTGGAGTTGCCATTGGCTGGGAGAGGCAGGACTATGGGAGAGGCAGGTGTGTGGCGGCGGGGAGAGGGAATGCAGACAAGGAGCAGAGGCAGATTAACCGTAAAGCTAGTGAAGCTTAGGTCTCTCATTTGCTCTGGCTCTAGCAATATATTAGGAAGTTATTTTTAAGCTCTTTTTCCTAAGGAAGGTACCCTAAGTTGTATCAGTTTCAGGGACCAAACATTTGGATTTGCCCCTGATCAGAAGTTCCATTTTGGACGCATTAAGGTTGGGATGTCTATTAGACATCTGTTATGGACTGAATTGTGTTCCCTCCAAATCATATGTTAAAACCCTAGTCCCCAATGTGATAGTATTTGAATATAGGGCCTTTAGGGCGGTAATGAAGGCTAAATGAAGTTGAAAGGGTGGAACCCTAATCCGATAGGATTGGTATCCTTCTAAAAAGAGAAAGAGACACCAGAGAGCTCTCTTTCTCTTCATGAGCACACAGAAGAAAAGCTATGTGAGGACACAGCAAGAAGGTGGCCATCTACAAGCCAGGAAGAGGTCTCACCAGACACCAAACCTGACAGCTCCTTGCTCTTGGACTTCTAGCCTTCAGAACTGTGAGAAAATAAATGTCCTTTGTTTAAGGCATCCAGTCTGTGGACATATCTAGTGGGCAGCAGAACATGAGTCTGGAATTCAGAAGAGAGGTCTAGGCTAAAGATATAAATTTGGGAGTCATCAATGCAGAGACAGTAGTTAGTCATGAAACTGGATGAAATCATCAAGGAAGTAAAGGTAGATGACAAGAGAAGAGGTCCAAGGACAGAGCCGTGGGGCTCTCAAACGTTAAAAGTTGAGTTGATGATGAGAAACCAGCAATGGAGGGTGAAGAACAGAAGCCACTAAGGGAAAAGGGGAACAAAGAGACTGTAGCATCTAGAAACAAGGGATGAAAGTGTATCAAGGAGAGGAAGTGACTGTGTCAAATGCTGCTGACAGGGCCAGAAAGAGGGGGACAGAACATACTGACAATCAGATTTATCAACGTTGTATGAGTGTTTTGCATCTGATGGCTTCAATTTGCTCTCTGAAGTAGGAGGTATGGTCATCCATTGAGAGATGAAGGGGGAGGGGAGGCTTGGGGAGATGGCAAGGTGGGAGATTTAAGAAGAGTGACGAGAGTTTGAGAACATCGTCGGGGAAAATGAAAGCACAAGTTGACCCGAGAGAAGGAATAGGATTTGGGGGCAGTGCGGAGAGCCTGTTTGAGACGTACAAAAGGCAGTTGACTTCATAGCCGCAGTAGGGGACAGACTGTTAAGGGTTAATAACGTTTTTTCTTTTCATCTATTTAAAAATCAGAACAGCAGATCCTTGTTTAGGGCCTCAAAGACAGTTTCAAGATAAGAAAGAACAGGATGCTGACACTCCAGGAGAGGCCACTTGGACCTCAGGGGGGTGTCACGTAGCAACGCACAGCTGTAAGAAATCACACAGCCAGAGTTCGCTGAACGAGCTTTTATCCCTGCACAAAGAGCTGCCCCTGAAGCAGTTTGACACTGGGCTGCACCAGGTGACATTTGTTGTCCTGATGGTGCTTCCCATTTCCTGGCTGGCCTCAAGGAGCATGTATACATGTGTCTAGTATATTGCAAGGGGAATCAGGAATGAGATCCAGATGGCTGTGCTCTGACAGGCTCACAAATGCATTCCTTGCCTTTCTGGGGATAATAGTATCATCATTTTGGAGCACTCTTCTAAGTGTTATACATGTCCTCTTATTGAACGTCCAGCTTAGCCCTCAGTGGTAGGTACTACTGTTTCCCCCGTTTTACAGAGGAGAGAACTGAGGCTCAGAGAGGTTAAATAACTTGCTAATGGGCATACCAGCAGGGAGCGGTAGAGCCAGAACCCAGCCCCAGGCTGACTATAAAACATAGTGAGTGTTGGCCATGTATGCACCAGGCTATGCACTAAGCACTTTACATGGATTATCTCATTTCATCCTCACTGCAACCTATTAAGGTTGACACCATTATTAATCGCATTTTACTAATGAGGTCAAGTAACTTAATCCAGATCACATAGCTAAGAAGTGATGCAGGGCAATTCTGAACTCGGCAGAGGGGTTAGGAGCAGAAGAGCTAGTACCAGCGCCTGATGAATTTCTTGTCCTGTAGATAAACGGGAAAAGAAATGGATGTTTCTTGTAAGTGTGTGGGTTTACTCTTAAAGGGCCCTTAGCCCCGGTGGTGATAAGGGCTCTATAGCCCACAGTAGAAGACCAGGCTGGAGATATGAGGGCAGAGAGCAATTTGCGCTGGGGGGAGAAGTCAGTGGGAGGTGAAGAAGTGGAGACAATGAGTACAGACAACTCTCTGAAGAAGCTTGACTGTGAAAGGAATGAGGGATATGATTTAGAGCCAAGAGAGAATTTTTTTAAAATGGGAAAGATTTGATTTGAGCATGAGTATGAGCTGAGGCGATGGGGCAGGGAGGGGGCAAGATACAGGTGAGAAAAGGGGTGGATTGAGTGAGTGTCTGACACACAAGGGAGGAACTAGCCTGGGTAAAGAGGAGTGGCCCCTCCTTCTTGGAGACTAGAGGCAAGTTAGTACAGGTGGGTGGGTGGGTGTCGGTCAAGTTTGTAGGTTCAGGAGGGTACGGCTCCCCACCTTCCCTGTACCCCATGACTTCTCTTTTCTCTGTGAGACAAGGTCATTTGTTTAGAGTGAGGGAAATGCAAATAGTGTTGGGTGTTAGAAAAGTGGCAATTAACGAGATATGTATATGAATGGCCTGCAATGTGCCAGGCCATTTATGTTCATACCTCAGTTATTCTTCACAACAACCTGCAGGATAGACATTACCACCCCAGCTTGTTGATGAGGAAGCTGATACTCGGAGGCATAGAAGGTTGGGAATAGCTGAAGGATGACGAGGAGAAGTAGCTGATGAAGGACAGGTAAAGGCTCTGGGGGCTGAGCTGAGCTGGGCCATCGTAACTGTGGACTGGCACCTGCCTGCCCCCCTGTACCACTTGCTTCAGCTATGGTCGTCCTCCTGGAGTGGGGGGCAGACAGATGGTCAGACTGAGGCAGAGTCGGGGGCCTGCCTGACAGACAGAGGCTGAGGCGTTCAGTCGCTGGTGAGAACGCAGTTCAAGTGGTCATGTGAGGCGTCCAGGGTGAGGGAAGGACGTGAAGTCAGACGGGCTGGAGGGGCTGGGAAAAGAGGGACAGCTCTCGGTTCTGAAAGTTTACTGGAGGTTCAAAGAATAGGTTCAGTGGGACAGTGAGAAAGTGGGAAGGACAGAAAGTCGTGGTCCAGTCTGAGAGTGAGATTTTGGAGTTGGAGATGTCAGAAGAGGAGGTGTACCCGGAGATGGCAAAGCCAAAGTTATGTCCATGGGCATGTGTGTAAGGTTGTGAGTGAAGCCCTGGAGGAGAGGAGATAAAGGAACCATGGAATCACCTTGGATGATGGCAGCACTTAAGGTTTGGAGCTGAGGCGAAGAGCAACCTCATCCGTTCTTCTTCTCATGGTTGGAGAGAATGGACCACCGCCACCGGGTTAGGAGGACTGGGGAGGAGACTCCATGGGGACTGGGCTACCTGCTAAGGTTCACGACCAGGAGAGGCACACAAACCAGGCTTTCCTCACATCCAAGGTCACCATGGTGGCTTTTGAAAATAATTAACTAATTTGGCCACGCCGCGTGGCTTGTAGGATCTCAGTTCCGCCGACCAGGGATTGAACCCGGGCCATGCCAGTGAAAATGCCGAGTCCTAAGCACTAGACCACCAGGGAACTTCCCGCATGGTGGCTTTTAATTGGCAGCATTTAAATAGTACTTTACCATTTAGAAAGTGTGTCTCAATTTAAATATTCTACTGGACGAATTTTAGGCAGCTTCTTAAAATATTTTCTCACCAAAATAGCTTGGAAACAGATTATGTTGGCTTGCACAGAGTTACAAATGCGTTTTAAACCGTTTTAAAAAGCTGCTTTAACAATACTCTCCTGGTATCTGAGACATAAAGCCTATTCATCTTTTGTTCATTCCTCCCCTGTCCCCACACAAACAAACAAACACACTCCTAGCATCACATCCTCCTTTCCAGATCGCCCACCTCTGTGGAGCCTTTTGCCCCAATGTGCTGGAAGACCAGAATTAAGGCTTCTGGACTAATACTTTTTTTCTACCACAGGAGGGCAGGCTTTTTAACAAAAAAGGGGGAAACAACTGTTTACCTTGTACTACATAGAACTGAAAATCGTGCTGGGGATGTATTGTACAACATGATGGCTATAGCTAATAACGCTGTTTTGTATATTTGAAAGCTGCTAAGAGGATAGACCGTAAAAGTTCTCACCACAAGAAAAACGAATTGTAACTATGTGAGGTGATGGATGTTAATTAAACTTATTGTGGTGACCATGTGCCAATAACTGCATATATCAAATCATTATGTTATACACCATAACCTTATACAGTGTTATATGTCAATTATATTTCAATAAAACTGGGGAAAAAATGAAAAAACAAAGAAAATAGTGAGAAATATGTTAAGGCCATCAGTGGATGAACTGGCTCCTTTCTTCCTTGCCTTTCTTCTTTTCTCCCTTCTGCCACTCCCTTACTCCCACAGAGATTTATTGAACATTTACTCTCAGTAGGGTTGCCAGATGAAATACAAGACACCCAGTTAAATTCGAACTGCAGATAAACAACAAATATTTTGTAGTATAAGGATGTCCCAAACATACACTCAGGGAGTCCTTAGCCTACAAGATATTTGTTGTCTATGAAATTCAAATTTAATTGGGTGACCTGTGTTTTTATTTGCTAAAGAGCAGTGCTGGAAGCTGACAGGGTGGGCTGGGTCTAGAGGCAGAGGCACGCCTAACATAGCGAGCAGTGCAGCGCGAGAGCCATGGGGCCGTCCAGGAAGACGCCCTCGCAACCTCCCCCTCAATGCTGCCTCTTGCCTCTTCAGCCTGCAGCACCCAGCTGGAGGGTGTCCTCTTCTGCGAAGCTTTCCTGGAAGTCTCCAGGGACAGCTGTCACTTCAACGCCTTGTATCCACGCCTCTTATAACACCTATCACACTCTATGATTTACATTTCTGTCTTATTCACCAGACTACAGGGAACTAGAGGTCAGAGATTTTTTTGTTCATCTCTGTTTCCCAATTGCTTAACACTGAATAAGCACTCAGTATGTGTATGATTTAGAAAATGAGTGATTTTAGCTCTAGACCTTCAAAGACTCAACTAATTTTCCTTGCTGCTGTTTGGCTAACATATACAAGAAAGGGGTCTGATTAGATGACCTCTAATGTCCTTTACAGATCTAGAGGGAGCCCCAGGTTCAGCTGGAGACCTGCAGAGCACACACAGTAACCCCAGCTCTATTGCTGGTAGCAGCAAACTGCTCTTTAGAGCTCTTGGCTTCAAGAAGCCTGGCTGGGGAACACTGGTCACAAAGTGCTTCAAGTTTTGCGTGTGACTTAAAATCAACTGGAAAAAATGCTTCATTAAAATGGACTTTTTATAGTATCAATGGCTGAAAAAATTCCTGCACGTTTAGATTATAAAAATATCCTCAGAAATGCAATAGAATCCTCAGCATTAGAGAAGACTTTTAGCTCTTTTTATACCTGGTTGAGTGAATAGAAGTTGCTGTGAATGAGGAAAAAACAAAACAAAACATAAAACCCTTCTTCACTTTTTATTGAGTCCCTTCTAACCTCCTATCTCCCGGGCTTGAACTTTTATTTTTATAAACCTCTATGCTCTTTACCTCCATCCCATCCTGGCATTCACTGGTTGAATCACACCTTAGACTTGCCCTTCAGGGTTAATTAAATAATAGCTACCACTTTTTGAGTGCTTACTCGGTCCCGGGCATTGTACTAAGTGCTTTACCTGTATTAACTCAGTTAAGCTTAAAGGGAGGTAACACAGCTCTGGAGCCAGACTGCCTAAGTTAATGGTTCAGCTGTACCATTTCCTCCCTGTTGACCTTGGACAAGTTGCATAGCTTCTCTGTGCCTCGAATTCTCCATCTGTGAAAGGGGGATGATAGCAATGATGATGCTAAATCCTACCTCACGGGGTTGTAAGAAGATTAAAATAAGTTAATGTATGTAAAACACTTAGAACAGTGGCTGACATCCTGTAAATATTAGTTGTGTATACACAGACATAGATTTGTAATATATACATATATAGATAGATAATAAAATCTGTATGCATGCATACACATACAAGCCTATCAAGAAGATACTCATTTTACAGATAAGGAAACAGAGATTTAGGAAACGCAAGTACAGTTGACCCTGGAACAACTCAGGTGTTAGAGGTGTTGGCCTTCCAGCACAGTCAAAAATCCGAGTATAACTTATAGTCAGCCCTATATATGCGCAGTTCCTCCATATTTTCAGTGCCTCTATATCTGTGGTTCCAAATCCGTGGGTTCAGCCACCTCAGATTGTGTAATACTACAGTATTTTACTGCTGGAAAAAAAATCCATGTATAAGTGGACCTACACAGTTCAATCCCCTGTTGTTCAATGGTCAACTGTTGTTTTTTAAGGTCACCGAGCCTGCCATCCTAACCACCACACGATACTGCTTCTGTTTTTGTTTGGTTTGTTTTAAATAAACTTTTCATTTTAAAATAATTTTAGGACTTCCCTGGTGGTGCAGTGGTTAAGAATCTGCCTGCCCACACAGGGGACACGGGTTCGAGCCCTGGCCCGGGAAGATCCCACATGCCGCAGAGCAACTAGGCCCATGCACCACAACTACTGAGCCTGTGCTCTAGAGCCCATGCTCTGCAACAAGAGAAGCCACCACAATGAGAAGCCTGCTCGCCGCAACTAGAGAAAGCCTACATGCAGCAACAAAGACCCAACGCATCCTAAATAAATAAATAAATAAATAATTTTAGACTTAGAGAAGAGTTGCATAGATAGGTCAGAGAGTTCGCATATACCTCATACCCAGCTTCCCCTAATGTTAACATCTTACATAACCAATCTACATTTGTCACAAGTAAGAAACTAATGTTGGTACTATTATTAACTAAACTATAGATTGTTAACTATCAGAAACCTTAACTAAACTATAGACTTTATCTGGATATCACCCGTTTCCCCACTAATATCCTTTTTTGGTTCCAAAATCCAATCCAAAATACCACATTGCATGTAGCCATACTGCTGCTTTTTTTTTTAATTAATTAATTTATTTTTATTTTTGGCTGGGTTGGGTCTTCGTTGCTGTGCACAGACTGGGCTTTCTCTAGTTGCAGCGAGCGGGGGCTACTCTTCGTTGCAGTGCGAGTGCCTCTCATTGCAGCAGTTTCTCTTGTTGCGGAGCGCAGGTTCTAGGTGAGCGGGCTTCAGTAGTTGTGGCACGCAGGCTCAGTAGTTGTGGCTCGTGGGCTCTAGAGCGCAGGCTCAGTAGTTGTGGCGCACGGGCTTAGCTGCTCCACGGCATGTGGGATCTTCCTGGACCAGGGCTCGAACCCGTGTCCCCTGCATTAGCAGGCAGATTCTTAACCCCTGTGCCACCAGAGAAGTCCCTGCTTCTTTTTTTAAATTAATTTTTATTGGAGTTTAGTTGATTAACGATGTTGTGTTAGTTTCTGCTGTATAGCAAACTGAAACAGTTATACATATAGCGACTCTTTTTTAGATTCTTTTCCATATAGATCATTACAGAGTATTGAGTAGAGTTCCCTGTGCTATACAGTAGGTCCTTATTAGTTACCCGTTCTATATATAGCGCCATACTGCTTCTTAATACCTACTGAGCAACTATTCTGGGTCAGGCCCTATAGTAGGCATTGGGGATAGGGAGATGAGTAAGAAACTGGTCTGCCCTCAGAAAGCTCACCGTCTGTCAGAAGGAGAGAAGCAAGCTCTCAGCTATAATAAAAGGTAGTCAGTACAATTACAATTAAGCACTGAGGGCTGTGGGGGAGGGCACAGACAAGGGGCATCTGATCCAGACGGGGTCATCCAAGCTGAGACCTGAAGGACGAGTAGGACTTAGCCAGGCAAAGTCAGGGTGTGTGTGAATGAGTATGGCTAGTTAGGGGAGTGCTACATCTCCCAAGATTTCACTGCAAACTCTGAAACTCCCATTTTCACCACCACCTTCTACACTTCATCTAGACCTCATCTAGGCGTCCAAATTCTTTCTATGCCTTGCGGCTCCCTTCTCACCTCCCCCTGTCCCCCACCCCCGCTCCCCACACCATCCCATTCTCTTGGCTACGCTCACTTCCCAACTGAACTTATGTTGTCACACCAGAACTGAGCTCTGAAGTCCTCTGGCCAATCCCAGGCCCTGGGAAAACCCCACACCTCCCACTCTCAAGTAAAAGTCCGCTGCTGGTTAATTTTGTTATAATTTCCTGCTAATCTTGGCCAAGCCTTGACCCTATGATATATGGCAAAGACCTGAGCTTTAGAGTTCTACAAACATGGGTTTCAATTCTGACTCCTCTTACCATCTCTGTGGCCTTGGACAAGGTATTCACCATTTCAAATTTGTTTCTTCTTCTGTAAAATAGGAAAACCAATACTATCTACCTCCCAGTGCTGTTGAGACCATTCAAAATAATATAGGCTTATAAAAATTAACTCAAAATGGATCAGGGATCTACATGTAAGACGTAAAACAATAAAACTCTTAGAAGACATGGGACAAAAGCTCCATGACATTGGATTTGGTAATGGTTTCTTGTATATGACATCAAAGGCACAGGTAACAAAAGAAAAAAATAGACAAACTGGACTTCAATGAAAATTAAAAATTTTAGTGCATCAAAAGACACTATCCACAGAATAAAAAGGCAGTCCACAGAATGGGAGAAAATATTTAAAAATCATATATCTGATACCAAGAATATACAGAGAACTTCTAAGACTCAGCAACAAAGAAAACAAGCAACCCGATTCAAAAATGGGCAAAGGACTTGAATAAACATTTCTCCAAAGAAAAATACAAATGGCCAATAAACATATGAAAAGATGCTCAACATCACTAATCATTAGGGAAATGCAAATCAAAACTACAATGACATACCACCTCTCATTGGAAGCTCCCTTTACCCCCTACTATTGGGATTTTTGCGGAGGTTTCATCATGTAAGCATGATCAATTATTAATTCCATTTCCAGCCCCTCTCCCCTCTCCAGAGAAGTGAGGGTGGGGCTGAAAATTCCAAGTTTCTAATCATGGCGTGGTCTTTCTGGTGACCAGCCCCCATCCAGGAGCCCACCAAGAGTTGCCTCATCAGAGAACAAATGACTTGGGACGTCCCAGGTGGTCCAATGGTTAAGACTGCATGCTCCCAATGCAGGGAGCCCAGGTTCGATCCCTGGTCAGGGAATTAGATCCCACATGCATGCTGCAACTAAGAGCCCACATGCCACAACTAAGACCCGGCCCAGCCAAATAAATAAATAAATATTAAAAAAAAAAAAACGGGCTTCCCTGGTGGCGCAGTGGTTGAGAGTTCTCCTGCCGATGCAGGGGACACGGGTTCGTGCCCCGGTCTGGGAAGATCCCACATGCCGCGGAGCGGCTGGGCCCGCGAGCCATGGCCACTGAGCCTGCACATCTGGAGCCTATGCTCCTCAACGGGAGAGGCCACAACAGTGAGAGGCCCGCGTACAGCAAAAAATAAATAAATAAATAAAAATTTTAAAAAAATGACACTCCTATCATCCAGGAAGTTCCAGGGGATTTAGGAGCCTTGTGTCAGGAACAGGGGTCAAAGACCAAATATTAGAACACAAGATGCTCCTTGTACTCTTATCAGTTAGGATTTTACAAGGGTTTCAGGGGTCCTGTGCCAGGAACCAGGGGTAGAGACCAATATATATATTTTCTGTTATCTCATAGTGGTATACGCATACAATGGAATATTATTCAGCCTTAAAAAGGAAGAAAATTCTGTGACAACCTACAACATGGATGAATCTTGAGGACACTATACTATGTGAAATAGGCCAATCACAAAAAGACAAATACTGTATGATTCCACGAATATGAGGTACTTAGAATAGTCAAAATCATAAGGATGGAAAGTGTAATAATGGTTGCTAGGAGCTGAGGGGAGGGGAGAATGGGGAGTTATTATTTAATAGTTTTAGTTTTACAAGATGAACAGAGTATTGGCAATGGATGGTGGTAATGGTTGCGCAACAATGTGAATGTGTTTAATACCACTTAAATGTACACTTAAAAATAGTTAAGATGGTAAATTTTATGCTGTATAGATTCTACCATGATAAAAACATAATCTAGGCAAAGTTCTTGTCATAGTGCCTGCCTCATAATAGGTGCTGACTAGTTGATAGCTTTCTTTATTATCGACCTCTTTTTTTGTTTATTTCTAGGTGAATCCCCACAGCTTTCAAGGACCTATGCCTAAACTTTCACTTTCCTCAGCCTTCAGTTCTCACTTTCTTCCTTTGCCTTCTATGTTCTTGGTTCTCCTCCTACTTCTTTGACAGTCTCTTGTGTTGCCTTTACTGGCTTTTCTTCTTTTTCTTATTTCCTAAATATAGGTATGCCCTCAAGATCCTGTGCTCAAAATTCTTCTTGTTCTGCATTCTCTCTCTTAGTAATGTCATTTCAGGCTTATGTGAATGCCTTCTAAACGTGTATCTCTGGTTCCGACTTTCCACATGAGCTCCAGACCTGATTTCCAGGCTCGCAACTGGCCATCTTTACCTGGATGTCCCAAGGGCCCTGCACATCTGGTATATGCTAATGTCATCACTTCCAGTTCTGCTCCCCACCCCGCCTCAAACCTGTCCTTTTGACTATTTTATGTCTGTTAATGGCATCACCATATTCTTAGACCCTAAGGTTAAACTCTTGACCTCTTAGGGTCCTAAGGAATTGCCATGCAATTTTTACATTTCCATTCTCACTGTCGTCAGCCAGTTTCATACTTCAGCATCTTGTCCTCCAATAGAGGCAATCCCTTTCCTATAAATAGGCTGCTTGAGTACCGTGTTATCCAGAGCACTCCCTTTTCCTGATATCAAGATTGCTGGGAAATACACTTCAGAAATCTGCTTGGTGAGCTGGGATTTAAAACAAAGGGATGGGAATATTCTTGAGGGATATTTTACTCCAGCTATG
This sequence comes from Globicephala melas, assembly GCF_963455315.2. Classification (NCBI taxonomy): domain Eukaryota; kingdom Metazoa; phylum Chordata; class Mammalia; order Artiodactyla; family Delphinidae; genus Globicephala; species Globicephala melas. The sequence goes on along the minus strand of NC_083335.1, from coordinate 14,809,313 downwards.
ATGAAGCCTGAAGAACTGTCCCTGCTTTGCAGCAAATGGTACCTAAGTTCAACTTTTCTCTCCCCCACATGGTGCAAGATACATGTTGCTAAACTATGCTCATGGAACACCTTTTTCAATGCTGAGTTCTACGAAGAGACATTATTGAGAGCTGTTAACACCATTGGCTGAGTGACAGTGGAGTTGACAGTCTCCTTCCATTATGAGATGATGTAATCAGATGACATCTCAAAAAAGCAATCTTAATCCTACCCATAAATTCCACTCTTAAGCCATTATCCCCTAGGAAAACGCTTGCGTCTGTGCTCCAAAGACATATAGATGATTACTTATAGTACCAAACTGAAAACAACTCAAATGTCTATCTGTAGTAGAATGGCTGAATAAATTATGGCATATTCATAAAATGGAATACCAAAAACAAAAAGAATAATCTACAAGTATACCCAATATCACAGGTAAATCTCAAAAATAACGTTGAACAAAGTAAGTCAGAGAACATATGCAGTATAATTCCATTGATATGGAGTTCAAAAGAAGGTAAAACTAAGTAATACCTTATTGGTTGGAGATAAACACGTGTGATAAAACCTCTAAACATAAGCAAGGAATAATTAGCACAGAATTCAGGAGAGTGGCTTGCTCTTGGAGGTGGAAAGAAGAGGACGTTAAGCTGAGGAGTGGCATGGAAGGCTTTGAAGGCATTCTTTCTTCAGCTGGGTGGTAGGTCACAGATTTCCATTTTATTTTGATTCTTTAAACCGTGTATTTGCCTTAAATACATTATTATATGCACAATATACTTCACAGTTTTTAAAAGTTATTTTTAAAAAAGGTACTATTATCTCCAAGGTCTTTGCAATGAGATGATGGCCTTTTTGTTTTTTAAGCTAGATAGCTCTTGTCCACCTTCAAAACTCACTTCACATCTCCTTTGGGAAGCCTCCTCTAACTCCCTAAGTTGATTTATTGAATACGGAAAATTTCAAACATACACGAAGTAAAGAGAATAATATGATGAACCACATGTAACTGTCTCCTAGCTTCAAAAATTATTAACACAGAGTCAATCATGTTTATTCTGAGACTTTCCTGGTGGTCCAGTGTGTAAGACTCCACACTCCCAATGCAAGGGCCCGGGGTTTGATCCCTGGCCAGGGAACTAGATCCCGCACGCATGCCGCAACTAAGAGTCCGCATGCCCGCAACAAAGAAGTCTGAATGCCGTTGCATGCCACAACTAAGAAGTCTGCATGCCGCAACGAAGATCCTGTGTGCCACAACTAAGACCCGGCGCGGCCAAAATAAAAAAAAAAATCATGTTTATTCTATGCCCTGCCACATTCCCCTCCCCCATTGGATCATTTGAAAGCAAATCTCTACCATCCTATCACTTCATCTGTAAATACTTTGGTATCAGTCTCTAAGAGATAAGGACTCAAAAAAAAAAAAAAGGAAAACTCCAATACCATTATCCACTTAAAAAATTTGACAATGGGCTTCCCTGGTGGCACAGTGGTTAAGAATCCACCTGCCAATGCAGGAGACATGGGTTCGAGCCCTGGTCCAGGAAGATTCCACATGCCGTATAGCAACTAAGCCCGTGCACCACAACTAATGAGCCTGCGCTCTAGAGCCCGTGAGACACAACTACTGAAGCCTGTGGGCCTAGAGCCCGTGCTGCGCAACAAGAGAAGCCACCGCAATGAGAAGCCCACGCACCACAACAGAGTAGCCCCCGCTCACTGCAACTAGAGAAAAGCCCACGCGCAGCAACGAAGACCCAAAGCAGCCAAAAATAAATAAATAATTAACTAATTAAAAAAAATTTGACAATGACTCCTTAATATCAAATATCCAGATAGTGTTCAATTTTCCCTGTGTCCTATAACTTTTGATTTGATTGAATCAGGATCTAGACGAACTTCACACATTACATTTGGTTTTTATGTTTTTCTAGATCTCTTTTAATCTGTTTCCCCTCCCTCTTTTTTTTTTTTCTTGCAATTTATTTGTTGACAAAACCAGATCTGGTCAATTTGCTACATTCTGGGTTTCTGCTCATTTCATAACCCTCTCTACCTTTCCTTTTTCTAGAATTTTCTATTTCCATCTATACATTTTGGGGGAATAGATGAGAAAGGATGCCTGGAGGGAACAAAATGAAGGTGGGGGTAATCCCTGTGCAGATACACCCTAGGGCTCCCTACACTTGACTGGAATCATGGGTTTATTTGCCTGTCTCCCTCCAACACACCTCTTGGGGGCCAACACCGTGTCTTCCGTGATTTTGTATCCTCTATGTTTTACACAGAATTTTACACATAGTAGGTGCTAAATAAATGTTTATTGAATGAATGAATGAATGATGTTGCTCTCTTGTACTGCTATGTGCTACATCTTTTTTTCCAGCTTCATAGGAAGATTAAGAATTTGTGAAACTTTGATTTCAACCCCCTGGGGTAAGGTATTATGCAAAATTCTTTTGATAGTTACTTTTCTCAAAAAGTTTGACAAATTTCATTGTGAAGAGCACTTTATTTATTGTACTTTCCTTTGTCGCCTATTTCCTGAACCACTGTGGTCTTGATAAGCTTGTTTGAATTGAAACACAAAAGTCCCTGCTCTGTAACTTGATGGAGGGGGGCGCTCCCAGCAGACTTGCCCTCAGTGGGAATTGTGGGTTAACAGCTTCTGAGTAATGCATTACTCACCACAGCTTCTTAGAAACTTCTTTTGAAGCAAATTGTTACTTTCTGAGATATCATTGCTCTGTTCCTTGAATTTCATGGGTCATCCCCTCTTGTAGATTTTTCACCTTCTCTCTATGAAAAACAAGTCACTGAGAAAGCTGGAAACAAACTTCCTTCTATGCACTTACTCTAGTATTTCCTCCTGATTTACAGTTGAGGCATATGTACTCTCCAGGGCCCACGGCTAAACATCCCTTCTGTTAGCTCTGTAGCAGGTACTTGGACTTGTATTTATTGCCTGTTTTACTTTGTCACAAACACAAAAGGTACCAATCCCACCAAATAAGAACATTTTCCTATCTGCTATTGGATTTGATATTATTGTACTCATCCATTTGATACTGTGAATACCACTGATGTCCTTAGACTTGTTTTAGAAGTACTTCCTGTTTTCCTAATTCCAGGAAGTGAATCTGGTTCATGGGACTTGCAATATTATTTTTGTGAAATTGTTATGAACTGGACTCAATAATTTAGAATCCAACCAAACTAATCATGCTGTAGCTCTGAGTGTGTAGGGTTTATGGAATTATGTTTGAAATGATAGGTGATGAAGTCCCTCCCTAATTTTTTTTTTGTGTGTGTGTTAGGTACGCAGTCCTCTCACTGCTGTGGCCTCTCCCGTTGCACAGCACAGGCTCCGGACGCGCAGGCTCAGCGGCCATGGCTCACAGGCCCAGCCGCTCCGCGGCATGTGGGATCTTCCCGGACCGGGGCACGAACTCGTGTCCCCTGCATCGGCAGGCGGACTCTCAACCACTGTGCCACCAGGGAAGCCCCCTCATTATTTTTTAATGCAGCAGTTAGATAATAGTGAATTGAGTCAATTTTAAGCCATCAACTGACAGTGAAAGATAAACAAAGACTAGATGACATGTTGAAATTATACCTAGTACATAAACTTATATCAAACACTTCTAATCTGGCAAACAATACAATGAGTGACAGCAAATGCAATAAATCAGAAACCTAGATCAATTATCTTAGAAAGATTGCAGTCATCAGATAAAAATGGGACTGTGGAGTCTTCTAAATTAACTAGCACTGAGAACATGAATCAGTCTTTCATCTTTTATTATTTCATCCTTTTCCTTTGAAGTAAACTTAAAAATAATCTTTTTGCCAACTCCTCAAAATTAAATATTCACTATATCACTCTTACTCCCTATTAAAAACTGGTATTAGTGTGCCTTTATACTGAAGACATCAAAGAAACTATGGAGTATACTTGTATAAACATAAGGAAGCCTGAAGTATATTGTTTATTTTCCTATGGAATAAATGCAAAATCATGATCCTTCATTGTGCATTTACTGAATTCTACTTGGATTTTCTGAAAGAAATTTCCCTTTTTTTTTACATCTTTATTGGAGTATAATTGCTTTACAATGTTGTGTTAGTTTCTACTGTACAACAAAGTGAATCAGCTATATGTATACATATATCCCCATATCCCCTCCCTCTTGAGCCTCCCTCCCACCCTCCCTAGCCCACCCCTCTAGGTCGTCACAAAGCATCCAACTGATCTCCCTGTGCTATGCGGCTGCTTCCCACTGGCTATCTATTCTACATTTGGTAGTGTGTATACGTCAGTGCTACTCTCTCACTTTGTCCCAGCTTTCCCTTGCCACCCCGTGTCCTCAAGTCCGTTCTCTAGGTCTGCGTATTTATTCCTGCCCTGCCCCTAGGTTCTTCAGTACTGTTTTCTTAGATTCCTTATATATGCGTTAGCATACGGTATTTGTTTTTCTCTTTCTGACTGACTTCACTCTGTATGACAGACTCTAGGTCCATCCACCTCACTACAAATAACTCAATTTCGTTTCTTTTTATGGCTGAGTAATATTCCATTGTATATATGTGCCACATCTTCTTTATCCATTCATCCGATGATGGGCATTTAGGTTGCTTAAAAATATGGAATGCTTCACAAATTTGTGTGTCATCCTTGCACAGGGGCCATGCTAATCTTCTCTGTATCGTTCCAATTTTAGTATATGTGCTGCCGAAGTGAGCGCTCCCTTCCCTTTTTGATCCGATCTTTGTTGAATGGATGAAATATGTGGTAATTTGCTTCTGGCACTTTGAGGTCAGCTCCACTTTTCATCCATGATAGTGCCCACCAAGTAGATTACTGTACTAGTTTAGTTTTTCCAGTGGGTTTGGATTTTAATAGTTTTATTCCACTGCTAGCTAGTATCTAACTATTTTATCTATAATCACACAAGTACATCTGGGTGTTATCTATTCATTCCACATTTTAAAATGTCTGAATATATCCTGGGACATGTTGTAGACACCATTGATTGCCTACCACCACAACGTTTTCCATGATAACAGAACCCCAATTTGTACTGGTGTGAGGCACCACAGGTTTTAACAGAGGCTCGGTCCCTTCCAGCTCAGCCCTTAACCCAGCTAAGCCGCCCTCGGTAATTTTTTAAAAGTTAAAATTGGAAGATTGGGATTGACATATATACACTACTATATATAAAGTAGGTGACTAATAAGGACCTACTCTATATAGCACAGGGAACGCTACTCGATACTCTGTAATGGCCTATATGGGAAAAGAATCTAAAAAAGAGTGGATATATGTATATGTATCACGGATTCACTTTGCCGTACACCTGAAACTAACACAACATTGTAAATCAACTATTCCCCAATTTTAAAAAACCTTATTTTATTTTTTAGAGCAGTTTTAGATTTGTTACTGACCCTCCCGAGCTGGGCTCCAACAAGGGTCCTCCTGCCTGGTGTCCTTGGAGCCAACAGAATAAGACCAAGTTCGGTTCAGAAGCAAAGGAAAGCTTCGTTTTCTGATCAAAGCACCAACAGGTGTGAGCTTGTACTGCAGAGTCCACGCCCGTGGGCGGGGCTGCTTTATTGGGCTCTTGTCAGCGGGGAGGGGCTGGGAGTTCTCCCGGGTGGGGCGCAATTTTGCAGCTCACAGCATTCACTCCAGGGCCAAGTGCCGGGCGCAGCGCTTCTGCACACGGCCTGCCGCCACTGTCTTGGATTGCAGTGTCTGTGCAGTGTCTCTCTGCACAGGGCCCACCGCCGCCATCTTGGATTGCCGCGTTGTGCACAGCGCTTCTGCGCGCGGCCCGCCGAGCTGAGGCGTCAGGCACAGCCGCTCCACACTAGGGACTCTGCTCTGAAGTGCCGGATGCGAGGCCTCTGCACACAGCCACCCATGAACAAGTGAAACTGGACGAAGCACAAAGGAAAAGAGAAGAAAAAAAAGGTTAGACTTCATTTTATTACCCAGATTCTCTTTTTATTTCCTGGGAATTGTTAATGGGCTGTGCCAGTGGCAGATTCACAGCAAAACCGAGCCTCCCCCCTTACCCACATCCCCCACCAGAGGGGTATGTTTGTTACACCTGTTGAACTTACATCGTCACATCTTTATCACCCAAAGTGCATAGTTGACATTACCATTCACTCTTGGTGTTGGACCTTCTGTGCATTTGGACAAATGCGTAATGACACATGTCCATCATTATGGTATCATACAGAGTATTTTCAATGCCCTAAAAATCCTCTGTGCTTTGCCTATTCATCCCTTCCTGACCCCCAACTCCTGGCAACCACTGACTGATCTTTGTAATATCTCCATAGTTTTGCTTTTTCCAGAATGTCATATAGTTGGCATCATCCGGTACGTAGCCTTTTCAGATTGGCTTCTTTCACTTAGTGACATGCAGCTGAGGTTCCTCCATGTCTTCTCATGGCCTGATAACTCGTTTCTCTTTAGCGCTGCCTAACAGTCCATTGTCTGGATCTTCCACAGTTTATGTAACCATTCACCTACTGAAGGACATCCTGGTTGCTTCTAAGTTTTGGCAATTATAAGTGAAGCTGCTATAAACATCACGTGCAGGCTTTTGTGTGGACATAAGTTTTCAACTCCTTTGGGTAAATACCAAGGGGGACAAATGCTGGATTGTATGGCAAGGAAGAGTATGTTTAGTTAAGGTGTCTGTTAAGGTCTTTAGTCCATTTTTTAATCAGGTTGCTTGTTTTCTTATTGAGTTTAAGTGTTCTTTGGGATAATAGCCCTTTATCAGGTGTGTCTTTTACAAATATTTTCTCCCAGTCTGCAGCCAGGAGAATTCCATTATCCTTGTTAATGGCAGGCTTAGGCCTCGGACATGTAATATAATTCTGTTAATGACACATGTGGAAAAGTCTGTTGGAGACCTTTTGGGAAGTCTTTTCTCAGTCTTAGAATGGAGCACCAGGAAAGGATGTCCTCCCTTCTGGCCTTTGGAAATTATTGTTCCAGGACATAGTGCCTGGACGTGTTGTAACCAGTCTGCAGCTATGAGAAGAGTAGCAGGCAAACAGAACCTCAGAGTAGAAAATGAAAAGAATGTGAATCTTTGATAATATTGTTGAACCTGTGAATTACTGAAACTGCCTTATCTCTGTTTTCCTTGTCACATGATTTAATAAGCTGACAATTGTTGAAGCCAGTTGAGTTTTCTATTACTTGCAATCCAGGCATCCTAAGTGACATCCTACATAAAGCTGACGGTTCCTATGTTGCATTAGGTGAAGTCACTCTCTTCGTTTCCAAACACTACACTAAAATTTCATAGATTCAGCCCCATTAGGGCTGAATATCAACATGAAATAATTAAAACTGAATTACAGAGTATGCTTTTCTATTATCATTACTTTTATTAATAAAATGTGTAGCTATAAAAGAAATAGTTGATGTCATAGAAATTAGAAAAACTTATCTTTTTTTTTAAACTGAAGAATTATTGGAGAAGGTGTGTTTATTAAATTTGTGGTGACACAAGATAGGAGAGAACCATATGACAGTCAAAATTCAGAAATATTTCAACGGGCTGTAATGATGAGCCAAAAACAACAAGGTGAAATGTAATAGAGAGAAATGTACGTTTTTGCATTTAGGTTAATGAGATGAGGGCTAAGCCTGTTTAGGATGAGAGTTAAAGGCTGCTTGTATGACGAGCATCTGGGGATTTCAGTTTACTGTTAATTCTGTAAGTGCCAGGATTAGGACAAGGCCAAAAAATTACTAAAAGAGTAAATATGTAAATCCTTCCTTCATGCAACAAGAATTTATTAAACATGTATTCAACAAATACATATTAAGAGCTGGTTAAGAGAAAGGGCTTTGGACTTCAACTGATCTCAGCTTGGAGTGTGTGATCTTAGGCAAGTTACTTCTTGGTACCTCCATTTTCTTATTTGTAGAATATGATGAATAATAATGCATGGTAACTGAGAGAACCAAAATAAGATAATATACGCAAAGGGTCTGGAAAAGTATTTAGTAGCAATAATAATTTTTAGTGTTTAGCCTTGTTTTAGATCAGTTGTGATGATTCTTCCACAGTAATCTGCTTTGTTCAGTTTATACCTGGAGAACTTCATTTTTGTACCATATTTTGAAGCACACTGAGAGACTAGGGAACAACCAGGTAAGCATGAGAAGAGGATCTCTGGAAACAATATCAGATAAGGAATAACTTCAGGAATTAAATATTGGACCTGAAAAGACTTCATATATTTAATGGAATTTAAGGGAAAAAAATGTCATGAAGAACCTAGGGGTAAGACAGGAATAAAGACGCAGACCTACTAGAGAATGGACTTGAGGACATGGGGAGGGGGAAGGGTAAGCTGTGACAAAGCGAGAGAGAGGCATGGACATATATACACTACCAAATGTAAAATAGATAGCTAGTGGGAAGCAGCCACATAACACAGGGAGATCAGCTCGGGGCTTTGTGATCACCTGGAGGGGTGGGATAGGGAGGGTGGGAGGGAGGGAGATGCAAGAGGGAAGAGATATGGGAACATATGTATATGTATAACTGATTCACTTTGTTATAAAGCAGAAACGAACACACCATTGTTAAGCAATTATACTCCAATAAAGATGTAAAAAAAAAAAGACTTCATATATTTAAAAGGGAGCCATATAAATCAGGTAATAAATTTATTTTGTGTTGTTGCAGAGGGAACCCTGGGTACAATAAAGAGAAGCAGAATTCAGCTTAATATACTGAAGATTTTTGGCTATAATTGCTATGCAACAACTGCATGGCCTAATTGGAGAAGCAGTGACCTCCCTATCATTGTAAATACTTGGGCAGAGGCCAGATGAGCATCTGTCAGGGATGATACAGGGAATTCAGTGAGTCCTGCAATTTCTGCAGTTGTATATTTGACTTGAGTCCCTTTTAGCAATAAGGTTCTGATTGAATTTTCATCCATATATCCTTGGAAGGTTTTTTAACCTACAAGGGTTATTAACACACCAACAAGAAAACTATTTTGTCTTGACTCTTTTGCAGAATCAAAAATTTCAGAACTGAAATGTCCTTCAGAGACTAAATAGATATATTTCTCAATTACTGGTCCATGAATTGGTAAGGGAATTAAAAAACAAATTATTCTTATTTTTACATTTTATTAACTTTTCTTTCATTATAAAATAATAGAAACATATTAAATAAAATGGTAGAAGAGAAAGAAAAAATCAGTTTCACCACATTACACATAGTTGTTCACATATACCTTGTATTTATATGCAAATATAATATAAATATATTATATAATATATAAATATATATATTTTTTGCTATTTTCATTATATAAGGGTTGTATTAGTTTGCTAGGGCTGCCATAACAAAATACCACAAACTGGGTGGCTTAAACAACAGAAATTTAATTTCCTTTTTTCCTAAGGACACTAGTCACATTGGATTAGGGGCCCACCATACTCCAGCATCATCTCATCCTAACTTAATTACATCTGCAACAAACTTATTTCCATATAAAAGGTTACATTCTGAGGTACTAAGGCTGAGGATTTCAATATGAGTTTTGGGGGTACACAATTCAACCCATAACAAGGGTCAAACCAATTTACAGTGCCATCTGTAATATATAAGAGTACCGTTTTCCTGTATCCTCAATGACATTAAGTTTTATTTTTAAAAGAAGTTGTTTTGCCAATTAGGTGAAGAATTGCACCACAGTGGTGTTTTAATATATATTCTTTTACTAGTGAGTGTGAATGTTGTTTTATGTTTGCTTACTAGATGAATTTCTTCTTTTGTGAAATGTCTGTTCCTGTCTACTGCCTCTATTTTTTTAATTATGAAAATAATTTATTACAAAAGATTTGAGAAACAGAGAAAATAAAAACCACCCATAATGCCACTATTCCAACACAGCTCTTATCATTTTTATTGCCTTCTGGGCTATTTTCCTATGCACGTTTTACCCTTTTGTAATTGTAGTGCACAGGTAGTCTTATCTCCTACTTTCTTTTTTACCTTACGTTGTATTATAATATGGAAATGGGTTAATCCTCAGTGTACCAGAATAGCTCATTCTTCAACAATCATGAATTTGGAGCTAGGCTTCTGGTATTAGACAAATAAAAGCTTTTTCAAGGGTATACTACCTGGCCATTAATGGGGTACAAAATACGAGGATTCCAGGTTGCAAGAAAGTTAAAATTACATTTCCATACCATGGCCTATCTTCGGGTACCTGGCACTCAGGCATCCAATACATGATTAATTAATTAATAGTCTAGTTATTAGACATCATTTTTATTCATTTTTTCATAGACAACTCCGTTTGCAGAATTTTCTTCATTCTAGGTTCCTGCATGAAATACAGCATTAAGACTATACAGCATAAGCGTTATTGCATCTCAATCATACATTTAAGAACCAGCATCATACCGGGCAAAACAGAAGTTAAACTAGTATAAGATCCATCATTTGAAAAATATATTTTAAAAGTCATAAGTGAAAAAAGGATTTTACAAAGTGTCTTTCAAAGTAAACTTGTGTGTATCAAAAACTATGGTTCACAAAAACAAATTTATTTTGTGGACAAAATCCAAACATGGAATTCCTTTTTCTCCCTTGTAATAAAAAACTTCACATTAGAACCAAGAGATGTTACAAGTTATCATTTGTCTATTGTCTGAGATAAACTGAGGTAAAATGAATATCTGATGGTGTCTGTAATGCTACTGGTGTATATTGGTAATATACACCAATGATTTATTTTCTTTCTTCTCCTTCCTCTTATTTCATTGGAAATATTTTGCATATATTGTCACTCGTATTTCAGTCTTTCTAATTAAATTATAAAGACTGGCCTCAAACTGAAACTCAAAAGCTTCACATCCTTCTTCTCTGCCATCTTTTCTCCTCAAAAGCTTCAAATCTAAAAAAAATGTGGTATAAAAAATAGTGCTTCTCGAAATGTGTGGTGAAGGACGTTTCTAAAAATTTCCAAACTGCAGTGGACCAATAATTTTATAAAATACAATAAAAATGAACTATTAGAAGAATTTAAAAAGCCAATGTCATAGAAGATAAAAATCAAAAAAATTTTAAAGATCCTATAGATATGAAAATTAGCTTGTATAATTTCTATAAAAACTTAAAATGCTTAATCTTAATTCCTGTACTTGTCTAGGCATGGACTGGTAACAAGCAGTCCACAGATTACACTTTGAGTAGCATTGATATAAAACAAAGACCCTGTCCTCAAGGAGCTAAGACTCTTGTTACGGTGAACACTACGAGAGTACAGAATTGTATTATAATCTATAATTGTATTTTTTATATAATAAAAATTGTATTATAAGCTAAGTACAAAATTGTATTATAATCTATGCTGCCCCAGACCATGCCAGCCTGGAGTAACATATGAGACATGCTCACTGTAAGATAGTAGAAAAAATATATCTTGGTCTCTTCCCTGATTCCTGGCACAGGGCTCCTAAAACCCATGTCATTTCCTGGGTGATAGGATTGTCTTTTGTTCTAATGAGGCAGCTCTGGGTGGGCTCCTGGCTGGCTCCTAGATGAAGCCTGGTCACCAGAAAGACCAAGTCATGATTAGGAGCTTGGAATTTGCAGCCCTGCCCCCATTCTCTTGAGAAGAGGGAAAGGCTGGAAATGGGGTTAATGGTCAATCATACCTAAGTGATGAAGCCTCCATAAAATCCCAATAGTGTGGGGTTCGGAGAACTTCCAGGTTGGCGAACATATCCATACTGGAAGGGTGACATACACCAACTCCATGGGGACAGAAGCTCCTGCACTCAGGAACCTCCCAGACCTTGCCCTGTGTATCTCTTCATCTGGCTGTTCATCTGTATCCTTTATCATATCCTTTAATAAACTGGTAAATGTAAGTAAATGTCACCCTGAGTTCTGTGAGCCACTCTAGCAAATTAATCAAACGCGAAGAGAGGGCTGTTGGAACTTTCGATCTATAGCCAGCTGGTCAGAAGCACAGGTGACAACCTGGGCTTGTGACTGGCATCTGAAGTGTGTGTGTGTGTGTGTGTGTGTGTGTGTGTGGCAAGGGGCAGTCTTGTGGGACCGAGCCCTTAACCTGTGGGATCTGACATATCTCCAGATAGATAGTGTCAGAACTGGGTTAAATCTTAGGACACCCAGCTGGTGGCACAGAGAATTTGCTCACTGGGGGAAAACCTCCACACATCTGGCGCCAGAAGTGTGAGTGTGCTAGTAGTAAGAGTAAAAGAGATACACAGGAGGAGGACTGAGGTTGTTCCTTGTCATCTTACAGGTAAAGATGGTACAACATGGATAGGGGAGCACATGTCTACATTCCCATAGATGCAAAAAATGTTAATAGTTAAAAGAAGTAAAATGGTCAAAAATATATGAAAGCAGCTGTATAAATTGTAAAACATAAGTCCTGGTTCCTTCAGCTGTATGACTGTAAAATTCACAGATTTCATGGAGAACACTTCCGTTACCATGTTTAAACAATCACAATGTGGTCAGAATGTCACAGTCATCATTTCTCTGGACTTGCTTGCACCCAGTTCCCTTCCACACCAAGCCCTACAACAGTTCTTGGAATCCCCAAGAATATAATCTCATTCATACTCCCAGCTTTCCATACTTTTGGTCTTGTCCATACTTTTCCATTGTCTGGTGACCTGCTGCCAAGGCTTTTGGTGTAATGAAGTTATCATTACTTCCAGAGTCTATCTAAGATATGACTGTCTTCAGCTTCTAAGTTGCAAGTATGGGAAACAAAGGTTTTGTCAATGGACCATTAGGTTTAATGATTCATGAGAGGTGCCAGTAACTCTTCCCACTCCTTGGTTCCCAGTCTCATGTATTCTGACAATGAGAGAAACAGCATTATATGTACTTTCGGCTGGCTCAGAGTGATTCCACATCCTGTAGCACAGCATCCCAACCTTGCAAGGTGTTAGTTTCCTAGGTGGTACCGTAACTGAGTCTTCAGTAACCTTTCCAACAGCCTATGAGACCTGCTGCTTCTGTGATGCTGTACATAAGACCGGTGAATCTCATAGACTTCAACCCAATTTATCAGCAGCAGCAACAAACTCTGAGCCCCTGGTAAAGTACCATATTTTGAGGTGACTAGCCATAACCTTATGGCAGGTTGATTGCACCGGACCTCTTTGTTTATGGATGGGGTACCAGTTTCCCTTACTAGAATAGAAACTTTCTGGATTTTCTCTCTCTGACCCTGCTGGTACCATCCCTTTGCAATGGAGACTAAGGCCTTTTAGGATGCATTCTACTTGAGACATGAAAGTTCTCATTCTCGAGGCCCATTCTGAAGAGTTCTTAACATTTTCGGCTTTCAAAGGCTTTGGTAGTCTGGTAAAGCTCATGAACCCATTCTCAGAGTAGTATTTTTAAGTGTAACATATAAAATACATAAGATAATTAAGGAAACCAGTATTATATAATATTATATGTTCCATCTTCCAGCCACTTAGGATTCTGTGGACCCCAAATTAAGAGGTTAATCTAGTTACCAATTTTCTACTTTCATGTCTTCCAAATCCATAACCATCTAATCAAACCATTAGATTCTGCCAAAGAATTGGTTTTAGATGAGAGGTTGGCAAACTCCAGTTTGTTAACTGCTTTTATAAATAAAGTTTTATTGGAATACAGCCATACCCTTCTATTTCCTTATTATCTGTGGTCATTTTGTACTACAAGAGTAAATTTAAGCAGTTGCAACAGAGATCATATGTGGCCTACAAAGCTGAAAATACTTACTATCCGGCCCTTTAGAGAAAAAGTTTGCCAACCCTTGGTATAGATCGTGCGTGGCCTAAAGGCCAAGCAGGCAAAGTAGACCTTAAGTTGTACTCCTTGAAGTTCTGCCCACTGGGAGGATTTTACTTCTCCACTGTTCTTCAGGGATAGCTCTCAGGGCTATAATGCTGGAACAATTCACTTCTGGATGTTGCAGGCATATTATGAGCCAGCTCTAAACAAGCCTTGAACTTCCCATGAGGTTGTAGGAATTGCAAAAATAGCTATGTAGCGGGAGTAGATATGCTGGGACTTGTACCTTCAATATCTACTCAGGCCACATTCTGAATACACAGCTTCCATTGAAGATGAAATACTTCAGGGGCATACCTAAGTTTATAGCTAGGCAGCTAATTCTCAGCACTCAATTCATGATGGACAGTTTGGGTTACATCGTCACTTGAAGATCTATGCTAGAAATTCAAAGTCAACCAGAAACTAGAAGCAAGACATGTATTGGTTTTAATGGAGAAAAGTTACTTCTTTAAGGAAACAGGTTTGTTCGAGAACTCCAGGGACTTCTTGCTGTGATTCTCTGGTATGGACTTTCTACAAGCTATCATAACATTCCAATCTGCCACAAATGTTTTTGGTACCATCAGGTTTATTAGGTGATAATGGCCAGGTGGTTAGAACCACTCCCACTACAGCTTGGACCAGATGGAGCACCGTCTCTTGCTCTGGGTTCTCTCAGAGATGGAAGATTACAACTTTGTAGGCCAGTAGATGGAAGGAGGCAACCAGTCAGATGTGATATATGTTATCTCCAAAATCCATTGAAGTTCTTTAAATGATAGGGAGTCCAAAATGTAACAACTTTTCATTTACTTGGAAGGGATATTCAGTATGTCCCAGACCCTGGACGTACCTGCCCCTCACCCACCAAAATTTTATTGTGTCAGGAGAACCTTGTATTTTGGGGAGAATTATCACCCATTATCTAGCATCTGAGGTACCTGTTAATTTTTGCTCTCCGTGTTTAGTCAACATGATGTTATCAATGGTAGACTAGCGTAATGATGTCCTGTGGGTTGGTGAGATGATCAATGTTCCCTGCAAATTAGTGGCACATGGCTGAAGAATTGACATATTCTGTGGCAAGACAGTGAAGGTATTCTGCTTCTGTTGTTCTCTGTTTGTTGCTAAGCCTGTCTCTATTTAAACTTTTGCTATTTTGTATGTCATGGATTTTTGCATTCATTTTAGTTTTGTAAAATATTGCATTCAAATACTGTTTATCTTGGTTACTGATTTTTTTTGGCAATCCCTTAAATTTTATACCAGAGGCAACTGCTTCACTCACTTCACCCTAGTCCCAGTCCTGATTGATACATAGAGAAAATGCTTTCATTAGATCAATAGCTACTTGCCAAGTGTTTACTAGACCATATCTGGAACAGTAGCCAGAATTAGAGTTGACATACAATTAATGATAATCTAAGGTCACTTTGAGACCCACCTGACTTTTAAAGTAGCCAACTATGAATTAAATCATCACTTCTACATCTCCTACGTTGATGGTAACGTTTATCTCTGCAGTTCTACCAGGGAGGCAATATTGCTTTCTTGTTAGGAAGGTGGAGCTCCAGGAGTCTCTACCTGGCACCTTCTTCCATAATAGTCTTGAAAGCCCTGCCTCTGTGGCTCAAAGAGCCCAGGTGGGAATTCTGTCATTTGCTGAGGATATGCATTTCATTTATACCTTCAGGAACTGGGGATATTTTCACTGGATTGGGTTTGGTGGTTTCATTGGGCCTACGGCGAGGCTGACTAGGGTTAAAACTGCACTTATATCTTCTCAATCCTTATCCTAAAAGTCTGTGACTGGTGACCATAGTGTTCTGGCTGTCCAGAAATTAGTGTTAACCCAGAACTAGGATCTACTGTTCTCCAAAACGTGGGGTATTTCCTTTTCCGCAGGGAAAATGGCTGCAGTTTCACTGGGGGAAAGTGAGGAGGAAAATGTATACACACTTATGGTATTCTTCTCTATGGGTACCTGGCCTCCTTTCCATTTATGGGATCCTAAATCTATAAGCCAACTCAGATATGGTAATTGGGTGAAAGGTTATGACTCTCTATTGTGGTAGATCAAACCATGTTTCCCTTCACTAAACCAGGAGTTTTGTCAGTTGTAGAAGGACCTCAGTGGGCTGCCCATCTATATGTCCCTAGGGTGCCTGCTCAGTTATATAATGCCAAAGACCAGTGAACTACAATTTCTGATTACCATACAGGCCCTGCTACCTATTGTAGTAGCTCCCCCCACCCCATATTATCCCCATTGAGATCAACAAGTTGGTTTTGACTGCAATATGTCACACTAGTATCCCCACCTAGAGAGAATAGCTGTTTTAAAAGACAAGGGTCCATGGGCTTCCCTGGTGACGCAGTGGTTGAGAGTCTGCCTGCCGATGTAGGGGGCACGGGTTTGGGCCCTGGTCTGGGAGGATCCCACATGCCGCGGAGCAACTGGGCCCGTGAGCCACAATTACTGAGCCTGCGCGTCTGGAGCCTGTGCTCCGCAACAAGAGAGGCCACGATAGTGAGAGGCCCGCGCACCGCGATGAAGAGTGGCCCCCGCTTGCCACAACTAGAGAGAGCTCTCGCACGGAAACGAAGACCCAACACAGCCATAAATAAATAAATAAAGCAAACTGTCAACAAGTAAAAATAAACACTATTATATTTAAAAAAAAAAGACAAGGGACCTTGAGTATTGAATGGTAAATGTGGAGGGAGTGCTGGAGTTGGAAAATCAGTTTTCAACCATCATAGTAAAGACTGATTTAAGCAGGAATCATCAATTGATGCTAAAACAAAGGGAAATTTTTGATGAGGATCAGAATATTTACATTGCTCTTAAAGTGTATCTCTACAGACTGCTTATTAGTTGATAGAGAAAAAATAGTAAGTGTAAAGTGGAAAAATCAGAAAACAACTTGATTGGGTGATCAAAATTTACATCACCCATGGGGATCAGATAGACATCCTGTGCCTCCCAGTATTATACTCTATGAAGGACACAGCACTAATTATGTAGTTTTCTAGCCAGGAATGCATAATATGGATCTAAACATGAGGAAATATTAGACAAACTCCAAATGAGGAACAGTCTATTAAAACAAAAGGAAAGGGCTTCCCTGGTGGCGCAGTGGTTGAGAGTCTGCCTGCCAATGCAGAGGACAGGGGTTCGAGCCCTGGTCTGGGAGGATCCCACATGCTGCGGGGCAACTGGGCCCATGAGCCACAACTACTGAGCCTGCGCATCTGGAGCCTGTGCTCCACAACAAGAGAGGCCGCAATAGTGAGAGGCCCACACACCGCGATGAAGAGTGGCCCCCGCTTGCCACAACTAGAGAAAGCCCTCGCACAGAAACGAAGACCCAACGCAGCCAAAAAGAAATATAAATAAAACAAAAGGAAAGAGGACTATATTCTTCAAAAATCTCAATGTCATAAAAGAAAGACTGTGTGAAAGTTCCAGACTAAAGAGATGTGACAGATAAATGCAATACCTGATCCTAGACTGGATCCTGTGCTAAAGGGTAATAAAGTGCTGTAAAGGGTATTACTGGTCAATTGACAAAATTGTACTATGGAAGTTGGATCATACGTACATATACATATATATAACATATATATATGACATAATTTCCCATTTTAACACCCTGCTTCAATGTGGGTAAGAGATATACACATTAATACATAAAAAGACAAGGATCCTGTCACATAGCCTAATCTTCGGGAAATCCCAACAATTTTATGCTGGCTTGTAATGCGTGTGATAATTTGTGATATTGTTATCTATTCAATTCCTAGAAAGCTGCACAAGTTGGTCTAACAACATTGGGTGCAAAGGAGGAGAAAGTAGTGGAGGTTAAAAACTCAGATCTAGATGACTTCAAGAATGGTGAAGTGAGGAACTCTGAAAACCCTCCCCTCCATGAAAGCAATGAAAACACTAGCCAAAAAAAAAAAAGTCAAAAATAACTTTTTCAGTATTCTAGAAAATAACGGAAAGCTTACAAAAATCCAGAGAGCATTCCTTCAAGGAAAATGGCTTAATCTTAGTAAGAACAGTAAGCTTTGTGTCATTAGAATGTCCCCCTATTTCCATGCTCCCTCCCCAGCTCTGTGGTAGCCTTGAAAACCAATAGCCCACAACCACAGTGAAAACCAGCAACTAAGTAGCCATTGGAGGGATCAGAATTACAAAGAATGTAGACTTTACACTTCCTAATTTCAAAACTTACTATTAAACTACATTAATCAAGGCAGTGTGATACTGACATAAAGACATACGGATCAGTGGAGTAGGATAGAAAGTCCATAAATAAACCCTCACTTCTATGCTCAATTGATTTTCAGCAAGGGTGCCAGGACCATTCAATAGGGAAAGAATAGTCTTTTCAAAAAAAGGTGCTGAGACAAATGTATATCTGCATGCAAAAGAATGAGGTTGAACCCTTACCTCACACCATATATCAAAAATTAATTTTAAATGGATGAAAGAGCTAACACTATCAAACTGTGAGAAGCAAAATAGGTATAAATCTTCATGACCTAGATTAGGGAATCTAGGCACTTTTTAGACATGACAACAAAAGCACAAGCAACCATAAGAAAAAAAAAGATAATTTCATCAAAATTAAAACTTTTATACTTCAAAGGGTACCATCAAGAAAATGACAAGACAACCCACAGAATGGGAGATAATATTTGCAGATGACATATATGGTAAGTGTCTTGCACACAAAATATATAAAGAACTCTTACAGCTCAACAGTAAAAAGACACTCCAATTTAAAAATGAGCAGTGGACTTGAATATACACTTTCCCAAAGATGATACACAAATGGTTAAAAAGCACATGAAAAGATGCTCAAATCATTAGTCATTAGGGAAATGCAAATAAAAACACGAGATACCCAGTGTGATACACCATATTAACTAATTGAAGAATAAAAACCATATGATCACCTCAATAGATGCAGAAAAAGCTTTGACAAAATTCGACACCCATTTATGATAAAAACTCTCCAGAAAGTGGGCATAGAGGGAACCTACCTCAACATAATAAAGGCCATATACGACAAACCCACAGCAAACATCATTCCCAATGGTGGAAAACTGAAAGCATTTCCTCTAAGATCAGGAACAAGACAAGGATGTCCACTCTCACCACTATTATTCAACATAGTTTTGGAAGTCCTAGCCACAGCAATCAGAGGAGAAAAAGAAATAAAAGGAAAAGAAGTAAAACTGTCACTGTTTGCAGATGACATGATACTATACATAGAGAATCCTAAAGATGCCACCAGAAAACTACTAGAGCTAATCAATGAATTTGGTAAAGTTGCAGGATACAAAATTAATGCACAGAACTCTGTTGCATTCCTATACACTAATGATGAAAAATCTGAAAGAGAAATTAAGGAAACACTCCCATTAACCAATGCAACGAAAAGAATAAAATACCTAGGAATAAACCTACCTAGGGAGACAAAAGACCTGTACTCAGAAAACTGTAAGACACTGATGAAAGAAATTAAAGATGATACAAACAGATGGAGAGATATACCATGTTCTCGGATTGGAAGAATCAATATTGTGAAAATGACTATACTACCCAAAGCAATCTACAGATTCAGTGCAATCCCTATCAAATTACCAATGGCATTTTTTATGGGACTACAAAAAAAAATCTTAAAATTTGTATGGAGACACAAAAGACCCCGAATAGCCAAAGCAGTCTTGAGGGAAAAAAACGGAGCTGGA